>NW_006921602.1:20737500-20754684 GCF_000298275.1 Orycteropus afer afer
GGGTTTGAACCACCAGCCTTCTGGTTAGTAGTCAAATGCCTTAGGCACTATGCCACCAGAGGTGTGTTCTGGATATAGGTCCTTTATTAGACACTTGCTTTGCATATATTTTATTCCAATCTTGGACTCTCTCCCCAATTCCCTTAACAATGTCATTTGAAGAACAGGCATTCTTAATTTTGATGATGTCTAATTTAGTATTTTTAAACAAATTTTATGGATTCTGTTGTGAGTTTTTTTTTTGCCTAATTTAAGATTACAAAGTTTTTCTCCCTTATTTTCTTCTAGAAATGTTATAGCTTTGTGTTTTACATTTAGATCTAAGATCCATTTTGAGTTAATTTTTATGTATGTTGCAAAGTATGAGATCAAAGTTCTGCTCTGTTGCCTTTTATTTTAATTAGGATGACAGTAGTTCCAGCCCCATTTCTTGAAAAGGCTGTCCTTTCTCTACTGAATTGCCACTTCAGCTTTCTCAAACATCGGTTATCCATATTTGTGTGGATTTTTTTGATGTATATGTGTCTGTCCCTTCACCAATATCATACTCTTGATTCTGCAGCTTTATAATAACATAGAAAAGTCTTTATCATCACAATACGAAAATAAAAACTATGCAGAATTCAAAGATTCGTATATGCAGTGGAAAACTGAGAAGAGCAGGGAATTTGGGAAAGGAAATGGGGTGGAAGTTGCCCATGTGAAGTGTTTCACTATTGGGTATACTCACAACAGAGAAGTAGCTCATTGCAGTGTAGGTAGAGCAAGTTTTCAGGTAAATTTTTCTTTTCTCTAGAGAGGCTTCATTCATTCACTTGGAAGGCAATCAGTCCCCTGGCCTCTAGAATATCTCCTAGAGTCTTCTCTGGAATGACATCGTTGGCAGACAGTAGAAGAGATTAAAGAAGCATTTGCCTAGAGTATAAAAGTCAAGTTACAGTTGTTTATATTAATGGTGGCAGGCAGAGAATTTTCATAGGCAAATCAAATGAGCACGTAATCCCCGAGCCCCTTTTCAGCTTGTAGTTTTTTACTTCTTTACCCATCTGTCCTTTTCCAACTTTGTAGGCTACTTGGAAGATTGTATAGACTCTTCCAGAGTGAACATGTCATTTAAATACGGATTTGAACATGATTCCTGTTATGATTATCCTAGGGAGATGGAACCTCTTGATACATCACAAAATGTCTAGAACAGTCAGCAACAAGAGCTTATTTGAGGTGGCTCCTTTCCATTTTTCTTTAGCAAAAGGCCTTTAAAAAGCAAACAACGTTTCTCAGATTAAAGATAGGATTAATTTCTCCTTATGCAGCTAAATACATGAGCAGTGCATGTAAATATTTAATAAGTTAATATGAAAGGGCTCTTTTAGGCAGAGTCAACAAACAACCTCAATAAAGTATAGGAAAACAGTTTGTATTTTGCTGCTATGGTGTTTTCTTTATTCCGTTAGATTAACAAACCATGATTTCATCATTAGTCAACAAGATAGTAGAGAGACCATCAAAGCAAACTACAGGAGAATCCAGATTGATTCGTGCCAAACAAATGTTTGTAGCTAACAGCTGTATTATCACTGATTCTAATTTACGCAGCCGGGGTTCTCCTTTCATTTCCTAAGTTAGATGAATGACATGTTGCATGATACAGACACCATGTCTACTCTTTGAGTAATGAATCATGTCAGCTCTCTCTTCTGTTTAGCCTTGTCCCTCTTTGTAGGTGGGAGAAATTGCCAGCTATAGTTTTAGTTTTTTTTAAGCAGCTCATAGACATTTTTCTAAGGTTGTATGAATCCACTAATAAATTACCTCATGTTTGAATAAAAATACATAGTAAAAGTCATGACAAAACCTTTGCATGTATAGATTTTAAATTATTAGTTTTCTTCCTTTTATATTTTTACACTTAAATCAAAGCTTGAGTACTGAAGGATAAGTATAGGATAGTTTCTGCCTGCTAACTGAGATTTCTTGATTCGCTCTATAACTATGCAAACTTAAAGATTAAACAGTACGTTTCTCTCCTCAGCTCTCAGTCTGTGTATGAATTGGTCCTAAGATGTCCATCCTTTTAGCTCACTTCAGTCTATAAGATAGTACCTTTGACTTGAACCCTCTATGTGTCTTCCTATCAAAACAAGAAATCCAACTCTTGATTTTTTAATTTATCTGAAGCAGAAAGAGGGAATCTTAGGTAATAAACGTATGGCTAAAAGATATAGGGCAGAATAAAAGAATATGTTTTAGTTGTGGATAGATAGCATGTTTAACTGTCAGAGCTCTACTTATCACAGAGGAGACCTAAGCCCTTGGAGAAGGTATCTGGCTGGGAAGAGGAGCATCAGCCACGGAGAGCCTCAGTGATGGAGTAAGAAGAGCCCTTGGCTTGGTGCCAGTGTTCGTGTTCAGTCCTGGCTTTGCCACTTATTGGTCCTGTCAGCAAGTTATTTCATGACCTCTGAGTCATGGTTTTTTTTTTTTTTCCAACTATAAAATTAGTAATAATTATTGCCTCACATGATTGTGGTGAAGATTAAATAATGTTTGTGAGAACAAGTAGCACAGAATAAACCAAACAAAACCCATTGCCATCAAGTCATTCTGATTCATAGTAACCCTCTAGAACAGAGTAGAACTGCTCAATAAGATTTCCAAGACTGTAAATTTTACAGAAGCAGACTGTCTCATCATTATCCTGTGGCGTGGCTCATGCGTTTGAACCATCAACCTTTTGGTTAGCAGCTGAATGCTTTAACCATTGTACCACCAGAGCTCCAATGGGTATCCAATAAATTACAATGTTAAACAGTTGGAAAATAGAGGAAAGATTAAAGATACAAGTATAAGACAGATATCTTTAAGGATTATTTAATCCAATGGTTCTCTTATTTTTTATTATTATTATTGTTTTAATTTTCAGCCTGACCACCCATTTATCCATCCATAGATAAATGTTTGCCATCACTGACAACACATTACTGTATATGCAAAAGGGTTCATCTTTGTTGTCTGTACCTCCCATGTTCTTAACCCTATTCCATGGTTCTTAACCCTATCAGCATGCTAGAATATTCTTGGAAACTTTTAATGAAACTACCCAGGTCTGTGTCCCACTCCAGACTAAGATAATAAAAATCACTGCACGTGGGGCTCTGGACACAGAAAAAATTTTAAAGCACCCCAGGAATTCTAATGTGCAGCCAGTGTCAAAACTACTGAAGCTAACTTTTTATTAAAGATGAGGAAATTAAAGCCAAAGAGAATAAGAGGAAAGTTCAAGATCATTCTGCTAGTTCTGGCAAAGCCAGGCTTGGACATAGGCATCCTGTGTCCCTGTCTCTCAACTCTATTTCCCTAATACCTGGTAATCTCTGTTTGGCACAGACCTAAAGAGCAGCTGTCCTGTTATTGCTCATTGAGTCAACAAGTGTTATTGAAAATCTGTGTGTACATACACATATTAAAAAATGAATAGGATAGACTCCCTGTCCTCACAAATTCAGTCTAGTGGGAAAATAGCTATTAAAGTACAATTCTTAAAAAGTATTGTGGGGTTGGAGAAGTAGGAGCAACACAGCCTGGGGGGCAGGCAGGTCGGGAAAACAACCTTCTTAGAGGAGATGGTCAAGCGTGAAGTGTGGAAAAATGAGTTTATCAAGTAAGCAAACGGAAGAAAGGCATTCCAGGCGGAGGGGACAGAGACATAGAAATATGTTTCAGGAAGGATAAGTGGTTTTGTGTAGGCTGGAGTAATGAGTGCAAGGTGGTGGGAATGTTAGGAAAGAAGGCATACTGCTTTTCATAATCTGCGTTTCACAAATCAGGTTTGAAATAGCTGTTACCACGTAAAGAAACTGCTTTATTTATTTAATTGTGATTCAAGTGAAAGTTTGCAGAGCAAATTGGTTTTCTGTTCAATTCTTCATTCACTTTTGCTTCATGACATTGAATGTAGTCCCCACAATGTAACAGCATTACCTCCCTGTTTACTGTTTCCCTCCATCCTTCTTTCCTGTCCCTTCCTACTTCTGAGCTTTATCTCTGGGCAGATGTTGCCTTTTGATTGCCTATGGTTGATTGTTCTAAAGAACGTGTACCTCCCTGGTTTTATTCCTTACCCCTTAGGGCTGTCTGTTGTTTGGCTGAAAGTTGAGCCATGTGAGTTCAATTCTAGGCTTAAAGGGTGTCTTAGGGCTGTGATCTCAGGGGTTCCACCAGACTTTATCAGACCAGTAAGCCTGGTCTTTTTATTATTTTGAGTTTTGTTCCACATTTTTCTCCCACTGTATCCAGGACCTCTTATTGTGATCCCTTTCAGAGAGGTCAGCAGTGGTAGCTGGGCACCATCTAGTACTTAGATGCCTTGGCCCCATTATTTTCTGATTTTGCCTGTTATTTCTGGATATTTCAGAAAGATAAGAAACATCCAGTTACACATATTTTTGGCATTTCCATTTCCATCACAGTTGGAACCAGGAAGCACAACAATGAAAATTAAGAAAGAAAAGAAGGAAGGAAGAAGCATAGAGTCATTCTGTTTGGGGTTTAAAAAATGAAAATATACTGCAGGAAGCAGTTATCTTAAACCAATTTACTAACATCTCTACTAGAAATTTATTTTCTTATTTTTAAAAAGATAGTAAATCTCTGAGCAGGAATTCTCACAAATATGGGTAATTAATTAATAAGAAAATTTGTACCCAACTTTAGAAACTCTGTTCAGGGAGCTACTGCTTTGAAGAAGGAAGACATGAAAAGGCTTTTGTGTTCTTTTTTGTCCTGTATAACAAATTATTTTTACTGAAAAGCACCAAATTGCATTTCCCTACACTGCTGCACTGCCACGATCATATTCTGGTATGTTGTGGCTTTTCCAGGGATACTCCTGATATCAATCTTGAAGCCTATTCAAAACGAGGATGGGAGTCAGAGTTGATGTGTGCCAACATTCCTGCTGTGAATTAGCTCAGTTCCATTATGTGTGGGGGAGCCCCCGGTTCACCGTCCTGGCCTGTTTATGGGCACACAGATACAGCTGAGAGACTTTGCAGGGAGTGCAAATTTAAGAAAGCACATGATAGGAACACTATCACTTACTGTTTCATAATGAGCTCTATGCAAGAGACTAGAAAAGATCAAGGTTTCCCGTCCCCGCCCCATTCAGTGCAGCTGTGGTGCTCTTGGGAGAAGCTACTTCTGCTTCACATGTCAAGAAAAACACAGAAGACTTGTAGACCGGCTCTCAGTGAGCAGGGGCCCCAGGGGTTCTATATGTTTTTTTGAACTCCTCCAATTCTCTGGAGTACCTAGGAACAGATTTGCTACTTGGCCTGTGCCTTCATGTGACAGATGAAGAAACTGAGACCCAAAAGAGGTGAAATTGCAGATTGGTTAGTTCCAAATCAGAATTTGTAGTGCTTAGGTCTTCTAAGTCCTTTGGGCCAAATGCAGTCCATAAACCTGAATATGGTCATAATTAGCCAGGTTCTCAGTGACGGGACTGAAAGTATAATAGAGTGCACTGTGAAGTCTTTTATGATTGGGAAAATAGATGGAGAATGGTGATGAACTCAAAATTTGATTTCTCTGCCATTATCCTATTTAGTCTATATCGATATCATATGTACTATTCATGTCACATACAGGATTTTGTTTCTTAAACTATATATTTATCTGTTTGTTTCCTTATATATTGCCTATTTCATCAGGAGCTCTGGTAGCATAGTGCCTAAGGCACTTGACTACTAACCAGGAGGCTGGCGGTTCAAACCTACCAGCCACTCCTCAGAAGGAAGGGTGGACAATCTAATTCCATAGTGATACCACCTCTCAAACCAAAGGAGGGGTCACTGTGAGTTGGGGCCAACTTGATAGCACATAACAACAATAACAACAACAACATCTCATCAGAGTAAGGCTTGGTTTCATGAAGTCCCTGGTGACTTGGCTTTTTAGCACTCAGAAGACACATGCATCCTTGTACCCTCAGATATCTTACTTCCATCTTCTGATCATATATTAAGGGGTTAAATAAGACTGGTGTAGCCATATCCCTGAGGAACTATTGTTGTTGTTGTTGTTATTTGCCATCGAGTCGGCCCCGACTCATAGCGACCCCTCCTTGGGTTTCCAAGGCAGTATCACTACGGAAGTAGGAATGCCCAACCTTCCTTCCGAGGAGTGGCTGGTGGGTTTGAACCGCCAGCCTTCTGGTTAGCAGTCAAGTGCCTTAGGCACTATGCTGCCAGAGCTCCTATACTTATACTTTTATATCTAAGGAGGGGTGGACCTTTGTTTCATGTCTATAATTCATTCTTAGACTTTCTTATTCACAGATTTTGATTTTGGAAACTTTTGCATGGGGCATGTGTAAGGAATATTTTAGCATACTTTGTGTAGACCCATCATATTTTGTAAGTAGACATGGAGTCAGTTCCCACTTGAACTCTTTGTTTTTGAGCATACTACTTTTTCCTATTAAGAGCTCCCTACTTGGAATTTCATCTGTTGACTTTGCAGATCCACTGGCATCTGTTCTCTTCCTTACCACTTACTACACTCTCATGATAACCATAATGAAGAACAACTGCAGTTTGGGGTCATTTAACCTCATGCAGCTCCACAGGGAGAATTCGTGATTAGTAATATATTCTCCAAAGAGACTCTGGCCTGGAACCTGAGAGTAGCATAGGAATACATATGATGCCTGATCTTCTAATTAATGCTGATTGTTCCATTCTAGCCCAATTCTATGTGTAAGGATTAGATGGCCTCACTCTGGGCTATAACAGAGTACTATGGAACCATAATTTAATCAAGAGTATCATAAGGTCACTCCAGATAGGAGTAGTTCTCCCAGGGCCTAACCAAGCCAGTTTTTCTTGAGGCTATACTAAAACTTGACTTTCTTTCAGAGATGAAGAGAAGAAGTATTATCTGAGTTTTGCCCCTGTAGTGTTTAGCACAAATTTGGTTTCTGAGAAAAGGCTGGTAAAGCAATGACATGGGGAAAATTATTCTTAGGTACTCTCCTCTGGTGACCATAGACTGAATAAGGCTTTTGTATGGTTACTGTAGCCATGAAAATACTCATTGGACCACATTCCCAATGTCTGTCAAAAAAAAACCCACTACAAGTAGCAGTGGTCTAATGACTGTTGGGGAGTAGAGGTAATAGAAATGTAACTCTGGCTATATCAACACTTTTCACCAGCAGCATTTATTTAGCATCGTGCTATGTATAAGACCTTTGATTTCCCCTTACTTTAGTCTGTTTTTAAATGTAAATCTGAAGGCAGATAAAATTTTTTTTAACTGATGGATTTGTGAAAATTATTTGGGCCTACAAGAAGTAGTGTCTGTGTTAGGCTTTCTGTGATATAATTGTGCAATGAGTGATGTGGATGCAAAAGATGGAGCTGATCCAAACCTTTGTAGTGAATATGTGGAAGATATCTATACTTATCTGAGACAGCTTGAGTAAGAGCAAGCAGTTAGACCAAAATATCTAATGGGTTGGGAAGTCACTGGAAACATGAGAGCCATCCTAATTGACTGGCTAGTGCAGGTTAAAATGAAATTCACATTTCTGCAGGAAACCATGTACAGGACTGTTTCCATCATTGATTGGTTCATGCAGAATAATTATGTGCCCAAGAAGATGTTGCAGCTGGTTGGTGTCACTTCTATGTTTAATGCAAGCAAATACGAAGAAATACACCCTTCAGAAATTGGTGACTTTGCCTTTGTGACTGACCACACTTACACTAAGCACCAGATGGGTCAAATGGAAAGGAAGATTGTAAGAGTTTTAAACTTTGGTCTGGGTGGCTCTCTGCTCCTGCACTTCCTTCAGAGAGCATCCAAGATTGGAGAGATTGATGTTGAACAACACACTTTGGCCAAATACCTGATAGAACTAACTATGTTGGACTACAATATAGTGTACTTCCCTCCTTTTAGATTGTAGCAGGACATTGTTGCTTAGCATAGAAAATTCTCAACAACAGTGAGTGGAGACCAACTCTATAGCATTACCTGTCATACACTGAGTAATCTCTTTTTCCTGTTATAACACCTGGCTAAGAATATAGTTAGGAGCTCTGGTAGCATAGTGCCTAAGGCACTTGACTGCTAACCAGAAGGCTGGCGGTTCAAACCCACCAGCCACTCCTCGGAAGGAAGGTTGGGCAATCCTACTTCCGTAGTGATACTGCCTCGGAAACCCAAGGAGGGGTCGCTATGAGTCGGGGCCAACTCGACGGCAAATAACAACAACAACAAAGAATATAGTTATGGTGAATCAAAGGCTTGTTAGGCAAATGACTGTCAAGAACAATTTTGCCACATCATTTACATGCTAAGATCAGTACTGTATACTGCTGAATTCTGCACTAGTTCAAGATTCAGCCAAGGCTGTGGTAAAGGTATAATTTGTGAACTTGAGTTGGAGTATTATAATATCTGCAAATAAAACTGGTACTGTGTTCTGTCTGTACATATTATATATTACAAAAAAAGAAGAAAAAACACTGCTATCTTCTTTTAATAAAGTTTGTGGTCTTTTTTACTTTTATATCTTAAAAATATGAAAACAATTTGGAGTTCAGGGATAAGGTTTTAGTGATATGTGTCATACATTGTTGTTGTTATATGCCATCGAGTCGGACCGACTCATAGTGACCCCTCCTTGGGTTTCCAAGGCAGTTATCACTACGGAAGTAGATTGCCCCATCTTCCTTCCGAGAAGTGGCTGGTAGGTTTGAACTGCCAGCCTTCTGGTTAGCAGTCAAGTGCCTTAGGCACTACGCTACTAGAGCTCCTGTCATACATTAGGTATTTAGTAAATGTTGAGAGGAAAGCAGAAAGAGGGACAGAATGCTGGAGGGAAGGAAGTAGCCAGGGTGATATGGAGCTTGGGCCCTGGATCTGCCTGCATAGAGCCCAATAGGCTTGGTCATTAACTAGCTGGGTCTCCTGGTAATGCTTCTTAACTTCTGTTTAAATTTGCTCACCTTTAAGATAGTGCCTATTTCATAGGGTTTTTGAGAGGATTGAATGAGTTAATGCATACACATAACTGACACAAACTGACTCAATAAATGTTAGCTTTTCTTATGGTTAATTTATTCATGAATTCCAGTGATTGTCTTCTTTGAGAAAATACTTGTTTACTTATCTTTTTAGACTTTAAAATATGTCCCCATCTATTCATACGGACTCCCCCAAGGCAGAGAGAGCCAAGCATACTAACATTTCTTGGAAAAACAAGCAGTCACAGATGATAGTGTTATCAGTGACTCCCCCTTAGTGCTGGCATTAAGTGGAGGTGTTGATGTTTCCCAAATTGCCCTTTGGGTGGGTACTACTCTTAGTAGGGGTCCTTAGCACAGTCATGTTTTTCACCTGACTGCTGTTCTTTTGTTAGAGGGCCAGATACTCCTCTCCTTTGTGAGCACTTACTTCCTTCCCTGGGCCTGATACTAGGTCCTTTATTAAACCCACAGTCTCCCTGGGGAATTTACCTTGAAGTAAAAGAGATAACAGAGTGGCAAGGGCAGGGAAGGAGCAATCTAGCTTGTGGGCTATGGTATTCCTATTAATCTCTCAGCTCCAGATGTGAGGATTTCCTAACACCTTGATAAGTAATACTGTTGCACAACCTGAGAAACACTTAATTCTGCCTCTTTCAGAAACATCACTTTTTTCCAGACTTGGGTTTGCTTACAGCGAGGGTCTATTTTCTAAAACAGCCTTAATAGATACTTACAGCTGTCTCACAAGTTCTCTGGTTGACACAAACAGTTAAGCGCTTGACTACTGCTAGCTTAAAGATTAGCAGTTCAAACCCACCCAGAGGCACCTCAGAAGACAGAACTGGTGATTTGCTTCCAAAAGGTGTCAGCCTTGAAAACACTACAGTGAGGCAAAGTAATCATGAAGATAACAAAAGTACATAATTGAGTTAATGAGTGGTATTGGAGCCTGAGGGAAATATGTATTGTTGTGTGTTAGGTGCTCTTAAGTCAGCTCCGACTCATAGCCACCCTCTGTAGGACAGAATGAAATAATGCCCAGTCATGAGATATCCTCATTGCAGCCACTGTGTCAATCCATCTTGTTGAGGGTCTTCCCCTTTTTCACTGATCTTCTACTTTACCAGGAATGATACCCTTCAGGGAATGGTTCCTTCTGACAACATGACCAAAGTAGGTCAGTCAGTCTGGCCATTCTTGCTTCCAACGAGCATTCCAGCTGTACTTCTTCCAGAACAGACTTTTTCATTCTTCTGGTAGTCCATTGTATTTTCAATATTCTTTGCCACCACCACAGTTCAAAATCATCAACTCTTTTTTGGTCTTCCTTATTCATTGTCCAGCTTTCACATGCATATGAGGTGATTGAAAATACCATGACTTGGGTTAGGTGCACCTTGGTCTTCAAAGTGACATCTTTGCTCTTCAAAACTTTAAAGAGGTCTTCTGCAGATTTTCCCAGTGCAATTTGATTTTTGATTTCTTGACTCCTGCTTCCATGGGGCTCAAAGAAATTAAGCAGATTTCCTAAGGTCAACATAGTTGGTAGTGATAGAATCAGTAGAAAAAAATCCAGGTAGATGGACCTTTTCTCTTAACTGGCTCTATACTGCCTGAGAAGTCATAAGTCCTGCTTGAGGATATTCACAAAGGTGCTTGGGAAATCAAATGTATATTTGAGATTTCTCTTTCTAGGCTTTTTAAGTGCTTAATTGTTCAATAGAATTTCAACATAAGTAGTATTTTTCATTTCAAGGTCAACACACCTATACGAGCCCACATGGTGGCTCAGTATTTTCCATGGAATGACCTCTACTCTCCAGTTGAGCAGCAGCAGTCTGTTAGGTTCTCTGGGTGCAGTCACTGAGATGGACTGTGACATGCAGGATGTATTTTTGGAATCCCTGCTGAAGGGGATGGGGCACAAGGGAAAGGCCAACTGCAATGTGGCCAGACAGCATCAGCCAGCCACATGGAGTATGGCGAAGTATGTCCCTCAGAGTTGTCCTGTGGTTGGCTGAAAGATGGGCCTTTATACCCCTGCCACTATCAGTCATTGGATGTGGATAACTTTGGGGAGGAAGTTCCATTGGGTGAGGTATCTCTCTCTTCAGCTGAGGCAAACCCTGAAGGAGCTGATGGCTGGAGGCTCTCTCCTGACAGTACTTCCAGTGACTGCGGCAATGAGTTTTACCTTCAACAGGAGATCTAGGTGGTGCATCCTTATTTCCTTTTTGATAATTTCAGTTTCCTTGGAAATGTGAGTCTACTCAATGGAAAATGTTTTTCCCAAACTCAGCCTATGTTTGTTTGGATTCTATCTAAGCAAATAGATTTACAGTATAATACATCAGTAAAGACAAGATCCTTACCCCTGGAATCCTAGGTAGAGACAATGATAACAATATTGAAACCATGTGATAAAAGTCATATCTGACATTTCGAGAGATTCTTGAACAATTTGTTTTACAATCATCATTCCTTTCAAGTGGAGCCAGTTTGACTTTTTCTGGAGACCAGGCCACAATGCAGTGATGGAAATCTCTACTACATTTTGCCTGCCAGTTGTCTTCAGAGAAGTCTTTCAGTGATTACAGTTCCAGCTTTGACCCTCTTTTGCTTGTTCCATCTATCATGAAGGTAAAGCAGTCTTCCAAGTCATTTCACCATGGATGTTAAACTGCTTCCCACCTAACTTATATCTTGTGAAACCAGGCTGACCCAATGAACTGTCTTTGTGTTATTCAGTAGGTGAGTTCACCTTGCAGGACCCGTTACTGCACATCCCATCATGGCCCAGAGCCAGTTGTGGCTATTGACTGGATCATAAGACATGTGAAACCTTTCTCTGTTTTCTTTCGTTCAGGTTGGAAAACTTATCCAAGAAGCAGCTGGAAGAAGTAATCTAAAGAGAGTAACTCTGGAGCTTGGAGGGAAAAGTCCCAATATTATTTTTGCAGATGCCGATTGTAAGTCAACCGCAGATCCCAGACATGTCCCTATTGAACTACTCTTTGGTGGTTTCTTTTGTATCTCCACTTTTGATAGGACACTGAATAAAAAGGTCTTTGAAGGTAAGGAGCATTCAAGAATTGAATCTTGCTTCTATTGACTCTCCTTGCTTCCAAGGAGAAAACAGTTTAATATTGGGGAAAGAGCAATTATCAGTTAACTACTGAACTGAAAGTCTGTTTGCTACATGTTTATGAGCCATTTTGACTGTATGATGTTGTAGAATAGGGCGTAAGAGGAGGTGAAGGCTTGGCCAGTGCTCATAGTGGACAAAGCAAGGGTCTCAGTCTCTTGAGCATCTGAAATCCAGTCTGCTTTTAAGAAATCTGAAAGTTCTCAACTGTGACTTGTGGCTTTGTAGATTATTAAAAATAAAACCCGTTTCAGTAGTGCTGCCATTATTTTCCCAAACCTACAACCCCTTCTCTGTTTAACCATCTCAACACTTTTCTGTTGCTCCTCTTCACTTTCAGTTACAATGACAGAACTCTTGGATCAATTCTGTATGAATAGACCTAAGTCAGAGGTGATTACATCTCAGCAGCAGGACTTTATGGAGACTTAGAACAGTAACCTGGTTAATCCCTTGTCTCCAGGAACCACCTCATATATTCTGCACAGGTGTGGTCTTTTTGTCTTTAAAAGCTCTCCAGGGAATGAAATTCCAAAATTTCCTTCAGTAACCCTTTTTCTTCCTCACATCCTGTCAGGCAGAGCTGCTTTCCTAATTTCACCACCTGCAGATCAAAAAACAGAAATCAGATTGCCTGAATTTCAGCCCTAGCTTGGGCTTTGTAGAGTCCAGCTTCATCTTTATTCTCACTGTCAAGGACATCAGAGTCTACCTGAATTCTCTGGAGGAGAAGCCATGCATTGACATGACATACACTGATAAGTTCTTATTCATTCAGTCAACAAGTAGGATGTGTCAGATTTATCAGTTATTGTCTTGAAGTATAAAATATAAGAGATGAAAATAGTTGTCATGTTCTGTTATACAATCCCATTCCAATAGGAAAGGAATTTAGTGACTTCAGAGAAGATCCATTGCTGATACCATTTAATTCCCTAAAATACTAATTAAACATTGAAGATCTTGTAGAATTGGGATTGAAACTGACAGTCGATAGACCAAATGTAGGATAGAGACATGTCTTGTTTGGCCTTTATGGTGTGTTTTGTTTGTTTTTTAAAAACAAAAATTGTACATTAAAAAATACTGATTTCTAATTTTTCTAAAAAATGGAAAGATCTGGCAACCCTGAGCTTATAATCATGCATGGCAGTAGCCAACTGGAATAGTGGCTTCCCTTCTTAGTCTCCATCATGGTGTTTTACCACCTTGCTAGATTCACACATTTACATTTACTGCCGATTTCGTTTGCGTATTGGAATTTGAGACGCTTGTTAAAGATGATCTGATCTAATCTTTCCTTTTATGGAAGAGGAAAGAGACTCAAAGACGTGAAGTTATCCAAGTTCACATAACAAGTAATGTCAGGGTCTAGTTAGAACTAAACAAAGTTGCAATTTCAGCCTAGTGCTTTTCACTGTCAGAGATGACTGGATGACAACTGTTTTTTTTTTTGGTTTTACTTTCTATTGTGCTGTATGGTGAGCAAAACATTGGAGAAGGCTGTCGGCCGCCTCTTGCAGGTGAAGCAGTGTTATGAACATGGCTGTTTCTTCTTGTAGTGGACTATGCTGTGGAGCAGGCTCACCAGGGTGTGTTCTTCAACCAAGGCCAGTGCTGCACTGCAGGATCACGCATCTTTGTGGAGGAGTCCATCTATGAGGAATTTGTGAGGAGAAGCGTGGAGCGAGCCAAGAGGCGCATAGTAGGGAGTCCCTTTGACCCCACTACTGAACAGGGACCTCAGGTAAAGAAATCATAAACATGTTCTTTCTTTACTTAATCCCTAGCTAGCACTGAAACTGGATACAAGTGGGACCCAACAAAGCACCTCATTTCCTTTTTCCATTTCCTTCTTACTCATCTTCCTTGTCTTCCTGGTAAGGGCTGGAAACGAAACCAGAGAGAGATTGCATATTTCTTATTATTCTTCCCTTTCTAAATTATATCTCTGAAAAACTTAGAGATTAGGGTTGCCTGAAAGATATTTTGAACTTTTGGGGTAAGTTGGAATTTCTTGGCTTGAAAGAAAGACCTGGACATGACAAAATGAAGCATGGCACTAGAACCCTATCTTCTAACCACTGAACTTTCAGACAAGAAGGGTGACTATCTCTCCTTCCCACCTGCCAAAGATTCTTCCCACCAGCCTGAGCTAGTTTGGGAAAACACTTGCATAAATGTATAGGAAATGAATGGCTCATGACTTTGCCCTCTGCCCTATGGTTATCTCTGAATGCTTCACAAACTCTGGTGGTGTGGGGAGGGGCACAAAAGTCCCTTCTGAGCAGCCACTCTTTAGCTATTCAGGTTCTCCATAACAAGCCATATTCCTAAATAGAATTCTGGTTTTAACCTGTAGCTAGAGTCTTAAGAATTTTTTTTTTTAATATATGGGCCAGCTCCCATGTGAATCACTAGAGCATGGTCAAACTCATAAGAATATAAGTTTTTATATTACTTACATAATTGAATGATGACTCGTTCAGTTTTTTGAGGGGTGTGGGGGTGAGGGCAAAGTATACAAGACTGACCATATTTTGTGGACTTGGAAGCCAACCCTCACACTTTACACTTTATCCTTACCTCTAAAACTTAATGTTTAGAAATAAAAACATATGTCAATAGGGTTTGGTGTGTTATACCATCTAAAGGAGGAGCTCTGGTAGCATAGTGCCTAAGGCACTTGACTGCTAAGCAGAAGGCTGGTGGTTCAAACCCACCAGCCACCTCGGAAGGAAGATGGGGCAATCTACTTCCATAGTGATACTGCCTTGGCAACCCAAGGAGGAGTCACTATGAGTCGGGTCTGACTCGACGGCACATAACAACAGCAACAACACCAACCATCTAAAGACGTCATACACTAACTCATCTATTCTTTTATCTTTTTAATGATCAGTATAGCTTATTAAGGAGCTCTGGTAGCATAGTGCCTAAGGCACTTGACTGCTAACCAGAAGGCTGGTGGTTCAAACCCACCAGTCACTCCTCGGAAGGAAGGTTGGGCAATCCTACTTCCGTAGTGATACTGCCTTGGAAACCCAAGGAGGGGTCACTATGAGTCGGGGCCGACTCGACGGCAAATAACAACAACAACAAACAATAGCTTATTAAATTATTCCCTTGATTATAGATGTCAGTTTCCCCCAGTAAGCAGTAAATAATAGATTAGCCAATGTTTCCATCATTTAGAAACTTCCCACTCTTTCATTGGTGCTTCTGATTTGACAGTATCATCAGAGCAATACTTTTCTTAGAATCTCAGGTTAAACCATACACAATTGCTGGTTTTTTGTGTGTGTGTGTGAGTCACAATGGTTAACCAACAGCAGTTTCATATGATTTAACCAGATGTAATGAATCTTTGAAAAAAATTTTAAATGAAAGATCATTGAGAACATGCTTATTTGGAAGAGTTTACTTGGAGTCATTAGGTATTTCTTCTGTAGATTGATAAGAAGCAGTACAACAAGATACTGGAACTCATCCAGAGTGGTGTAGCTGAAGGCGCCAAATTGGAATGTGGAGGCAAAGGGCTAGGCCGAAAAGGTTTCTTCATCGAGCCCACAGTATTTTCCAACGTCACTGATGACATGCGGATTGCCAAAGAGGAGGTATCAAATGTGGTGTTCTTACAAAAGCCATATCTTTCTTGGAATGATTCTTTCCAGAGAATTTCAAGTAGACAGTATTAGAATTTTAGCCCTTTATATTTTATATGCACTCTGCAGTAACACTGTAGGTGACTTTGAAAATCCAAGTTTCAAGAAAAAAGTTAACAGAAAAGCAAAAAAGTTTGATGGAGGGCAGGTGATATGCAATTAGACTACAGTCATCAGTAGCCAACAGAGCAATCATAATAGCCAAGTCATTTGCCTCAATAATACATTGGCAGTAGTTTAGTTCCCCTAAATGTGAGTCAGCTAGACTACTAACAGGGAGCTCTGGTGGCGCACTGCCTGAGGCATTTGACTGCTAACCAGAAGGCTGGTGGTTCAAATCCGCCAGCCACTCCTCATAAGGAAGACTGGGCAATCTACCTACTTCCGTAGAAATACCACCTCAGAAACCCCAGGCAGGGTCTCTGTGAGTTGAATCAACTCAACAACAGTGAGTGAGACTATTAACCAGGAAGGAGAAAGAGCCCTAACATTTATTCAGGAGAGGGACCAGGAGCAGATCATCCAGCTCTCTAGATCATTTTTCTCAGCCCAGAAACGGTGCCTGGGGGATCGTAGAGAATGCCACTTTCTCTTCTGTACCTAGAGAACACATCCCTGGTACACACAGTGGAATCAAGCAACGGTAGGGGGCTTGGGGAGTGGGAGTGTTAAGCAGACTTTTAGAGTTAAACTCTTATATAATCTTATTCTGGGAAAGTTAGGGATATTTTACAGTTTTGTACTGCTAAACTTAAGTGTCATTTAAATAATTAAGGCAGAGTAAACTTGCTTTGAAATGTGAAAGTGGGTAAAGTAATGGCAAAACAGTCAAACTGTTTTCTTGCAGATTTTTGGCCCTGTTCAGGAAATTCTGAGGTTTAAGACTATGGATGAAGTTATTGAAAGAGCCAATAACTCAGATTTTGGGCTCGTAGCAGCTGTCTTTACCAATGACATCAACAAGGCCCTCACAGTGTCATCTGCAATGCAAGCTGGGACTGTTTGGTAAGACCAGACTCATTCTCATTGTTCTGGCCATAACACATGCTACTGGTCATATAGGGTCCTTGTAATTCTCTGGAGCCTGGAAAAAATAAATACACTCTGGAAAGATGGAGAGACTAAAGGTAACCAGGCTTTACCCTAAGAAGGGATATACTCCTTACTGGCTAGGTCAGAAAATCAAAGTAAATTATAAATCACAAAATTTTCATGTGGAGAAAAGAATTAAAAAATAAAACTTTTAGTATTAATCTTTTGGATTTCTTTCTGTAGATTTAGAATCTTTTCTAATTTTTCGTTTTGTTCTTGTATTTTCTTCCCAAATTCTTGTAAG
>NW_006921602.1:20756664-20758509 GCF_000298275.1 Orycteropus afer afer
TCCGCCATCTTGCCCCGCCTCTAAAAAAATAAAACTTTTAGAAGAACTACTGTGCCAATTGGATTATTTTTGTGCAGGAAGAATTCACTGTAACTCACTATACTATCTTACCTTCTTTCAGGATCAATTGTTACAATGCCTTAAACGCCCAGAGCCCCTTTGGAGGATTCAAGATGTCTGGAAATGGGAGAGAAATGTAAGTGTCCAAACTTGCTGGAGCATTATGATTATCAGCATTGTGATACAGGTATTGTGGTTACCAGCAAAGAGTTCTTACATAATAATTTAATTCTCTCACTCTTAATAATTCAATAAACAAACTTTTATTGACCATGTATTACCATACACTAAGTATGAGTCGGGGCTGACTCGATGGCACATAACAACAACAACAACAACAACAAGCATGGTACTACATGTTACATTAATGAATAAGACATAATCCTTTTACCTTAAGTGGGACTGGAGAAAAGTTAATATACCAGTAATTCCATATAATAAGAGTTATTATAGAAGTATGTTAACCATCGTATACATATAGAAGTGGTCAGACTTAACAGGTCAGAGAAGACTTCACGGAAGAAATAATATTTCAGCACTTTAAGAGGCAAACATTCTAGGCAGAGGGAATAGCAGGAACAAAGATAGGAAAGCATGGAAGCCTGGGAGTCAGGCTCAGGGACTCTTCAGGGATAGTATCAGAACTGGGCAGAGCCCTCCTGAGATGATGGGGACCTAAAACATGGGACTGTGGTGGGGGAGAGCAATACTCAAAAGGGATTTTACTTGCAGGGCTCATAAACAAATGGTACATTTTGAGTGGTCAGGAGATGAATGGTAGCCAGGGACTTCCTGGGTTGACTACCACCATCCCAAAAAATTCCCCTCTTTTTTGAATGGCTCCATGTTCATTTTTTGTACATCCTGGGGCTCACAAGAGGAAACAAACTCCCATGCTCATTCTCCATGCCACTTTTTTTCGGGGGGGGGGGTTGTCAGGTTTTATTTATGTATTTAAATGCATTTTATTGAAATATAATTTATGTACAGTGAAATACACAAAACTAAAGTGACATGGGTCAATGCATTTTTTTTTTCAGTGTTCCTTCCCCTCCCCTCCCACCCCTGGTAACCAACAAAGAAAGTTTTCCTCCATATATAAACCTTTCCTTGACCCTCCACAACAACGAACTAATACTATATTTGTTCTTCTGTGATTGACTTATGTCACTCAGCATAATGTCCTCCAGGTTCATCCATATTATGAGGTGTTTTACAGACTCTACATTATTCTTTAGTGTTACATAGCATTCCATTGTGTGTATGTACCATAGTTTGGACATCCACTCTTCTGCTATAAATCTTAGAGATAAGTCCCTTGACAGACATGTAATTATAGGCAAATATGAATTTGTTGCTGTCATTTTTGTTATATAGTTTTTCATGGTGTCTATTTCTTTGTTCCGTATAATTTTCTATGCTGAGCTTGTTTTGTTTATGAATCGTGTTAACACTTCCTTCATTGCTATTGTTTTAGTATTTGCTGAATATTTATGCTGGTCCTCTTTTTTGATGTGAAGGTTTATTATTTTTCTTTGAGGCTACCCTGTGATTTATAGTTTTCTTCTCACGTTTAGAACAGTCTGTTCTATCTTGTAGTTGTCTTGACTTCCCTACCATCTAGAAGTTCTGTAACGACACAGTTTTTTCTCTCTTTTTGGTTTGTAGTTGTCCTCATTTGTCAGTTGATGTCTCTGGTTCCCTGTTTACAATCTTGTAGGTTTATTTACTTTGGATACCTCCATACCTGGGTTGGTTTCTAGGTTATATCATCATGTGTGTTAA
>NW_006921602.1:20758764-20777930 GCF_000298275.1 Orycteropus afer afer
AGGAATCCGAGCTTAGTCTTATTGGTTGCCCCTTGTAGGTAACTTTTTGTTTTTCCTGTGCTGCTCTCATGATTCTTTCTTTGTCTTTGGTTTTCGTAAGTTTGATAATGATATGTCTGGGTGATTTTCTTTTGGGGTCTATCCTGTTTGGGTTCATTGGACTTCCTGAATGGATATATTCTCCTCTCTGCCATTTTTGAATGCATACTTTTTTGGACAAATGCTTAGTTTACAACCAGCATACTGATGATAACGTACTGTGTGCAGATCACTATGTTTGATCCATGGGGAAAACACAGCTCATTAAAGATTTTTAAATTTTGTTGAGTAAATGAAATATACAGCATTGAAAGAATCAGAAAAATCCCTAGAAGACACAGTGAAGTGATAGAAGTGTCCAGGAATGGAGAGATCTTTGTGAGCTAGAGAATCTGGGAAACCTTTAGATCCGATCTAGTATGTTGTTATTAGTTGCCATCAAATTCACTCTGATGCATAGCTACCCAATGTGACAGAGTAGAACTGCCTCAGGGTTTTCTAGCTGTTAATCTTTATGGAAGCACACGACCAGGATTTTCTCCCAGGGTGCTGTTGGGTGGCTTTCAATCGCCAGCTATTCAGTTAGCAGAGTGCTTAACAGTTCGTACCATGAAGGCTCCTTCTGATCTAGTATAAGGATTTGAATTGGGCTTAAAGGACAGGAACATTTGAATGGATGAAGAAAAGGGAATATTTTTTTTCAGGGTTGATGGGCAAAGCAAGGTGGTAAACCCATAAGACTAGAGCAAAGGACTTACCTGCTTTAGATAAAGTAGCTGGTAACTTCTAGCCCTTAACCATTCAACCATAAAGTAGGTTTATATCTTTGAAGCCAGGAGCAGAGTTTCCAAAATCATACTGCTAGGAGTTGAATTCTGACCTTACTGCTTACTACCTGTGTGTGGATCCTTGAACAAATCACTTAAACTCATTAAGCCTGTTTTCCCATCTATAAAATGGGAATAATTATAGTATCTACCTCATAGCCACAGCTCATCTGTCAGTTTGTTGCACTGTGGTAGCTTGTGTATTGCTGTGATGCTGTAAGCTATGCCACTGGTATTTCAAATACCAGCAGGATCACCCATGGTGGACAAGTTTCAGTGGCATTTCCATACTAAGAAAGATTAGGAAGAAGAATGTGACTAGGCTCACTTTCGGGGGGAAAAATGGCCACTAAAAACCTTATGAATAGCAGAGAAACATTGTCTGATAGAGTGCTGAAACATGAGTCCCTCAGGCTGAAAGACACTCGAAATATGACTGGAGAAGTGCCACCTCCTCAAAGTAGAGTTGCCCTTAATGGAGTAGTTGGAGTAAAGCTTTTAAGACCTTCATTTGCTGATGTGGCATGACTCAAAATGAGAAGAAACAGCTGCAATCATCCATTAATAATTGGAACGTGGACTCTATGAAGTATGAATCTAGGAAAACTGGGAGTTGTAAAAAATGAAATGGAACATATAAAGATCCTAGGTGTTACTGAACTGAAATGGACTGGAATGGGCTATTTCAAATTAGACAGTCATATGTTATACTATGCTGGGAATGACAGATTGAAGAGAAATGGCATTGAATTAATTGTCACAAAGAACATTTCAAGATCTGCCCTGAAGTACAGTGCTGGCAATGATAGGGTAATGTCCATTCGTCTACAGGAAAGACCGGTTAGTACAACTATTAGTCAAATTTAGGCATTAGCTACTAAAGCCAAAGAGGAATAGTGAAGATTTTTACCAATGTCTGCAGTTTGAAATTGGCCAAACATGCAATCAAGATGCATTGATAATTACTGGTGATTAGAATGTGAAAGTTGGAAACAAAGAAGGCACGTCAGTAGTCGGAAAATATAGCCTTTGTGATAGAAATGACACTGAGGATTCCATGATAGAATTTTGCAAAACCAGCACCTTACTCATTTCAAATACTTTTTTCAGCAAAATAAACGGCAGCTATACACGTGGATGTCAACAGGTGGCATGCACAGAAATCAAATTGAGAACTTCTGTGGGAAGAGACTGTAGAGAAACTCAATACCATCAGTCAGATTAAGGCTGGGGGCTGACTGTGGAACAGACATCAATTGCTCATATGCAAGTTTAAGTTAAAGCTGAAGAAAATTAAAACAAGTCCATGGGAGCCAAAATATTACCTTGAGAATATCTCACCTGAATTTAGAGACCATCTCAGGAACAGATTTGATGCATTAAACACCAGTGAGCAAGGAAAGACAAGAAAGGGGAAAAAAAAGACCAAAACAAATGTCAGAAGAGATTTTGTAACTTGCTCTTTAACAGGGTGTAACTAAAGCAAATGGAAGAAGTGATGAAGTAAAAGAACTGAATAGAAGATTTCAAAGGTGGCTCTAAAACACAAAGTAAAGTATTATAATGAAATGTGCAAAGACTTATAAAATCAAAAGGAAGGAACATGCTTGGCATTTCTCAAGCTGAAAGAACTGAAGAAAAAAATTCAAGCCTCAAGTTGCTATTTTGAAGGATTCTGTGAGTAAAATATTGGATGACCCAGGAAGCATTAAAAGAAGATGAAAAGAGTACACAAAATCACAGTACCAAAAAGAATTGGTTGACACTCAGCCATTTTAAGAGGTAGCATATAAGAACCAGTAGTATTGGAAGAAGTCCAAGCTGCACTGAAAGAACTGGTATAAAACAAGTCTTCAGGAGTTGACAGAATATGGACTCAGATGTTTCAACAAATGAATGCAATGCTGGAAGCACTCATAATTTATGCCAAGAAATTTGAAAGTCAGCTGCCTGGCCAACCAACTGAAAAGAATCCGTATTTGTCCCCATTCCAAAGAAAGCAAATCCAACAGAATGTGGAAGTTATAAAACAATATCATTAATATCACATGCAGTTAAAATCTTGCTGAACAGAGTTCACAAATGGTTGCAGCAGTATATTAACAAGGAACTTCTAGAAATGCAAGCTTGATTCAGAAGAGAACATGGGATGTCATTGCTAATGTCAGGTGGATCTTGGCTAAAAGCAAGGAATAAACTATGCAAAGGCATTCAGTTGTGTGGGTCATAACAAATTATGTTACTATGGTGAAGAATGGGAATCTGGAACATTTAATTATGCTCATGAGGAACCTATACATAGACCAAGAGGCTGCCGTTCAAACAGAATGAGGGGATACTGGTTTAAAATCAGTAAAGGTGTGTGTCAGGGTTGTATCTTTCACCATATTTATTCAATCTCTATGCTGAGCAAATAATCCAAGAAGTTGGACTATGTGAATAAGAACATGGCATCAGGATTGGAGAAAGACTCATTAATAACCTGTGATAGGCAGATGACACAAACTTGCTTGCTGAAAGTGAAGTGGACTTGAAGCACTTACTGATGAAGATTAAAGACTACAGTCTTCATTATGGATTGTTGTTAGGTGCTGTTGAGTCGTCTCTGACTCAGAGACCTTATGTACAACAGAGTGAAACACTGGTGCTGTGCCAGCCTCACGATCCCTAATATACCTGAGCCCATGATTGCAGCCACTCTGCAAGTCCATCTCATTGAGGGCTTTCCCCTTTTTCATTGACCCTTCACTTTACCAAGCATGATATCCTTCTCTGGGGAATGGTCCCTTCTGACAATATGACCGAAGTAGCTGAGACGAAGTCTGGCCATACTTGCTTCCAAGGATCGTTCTGGCTGCACTTCTTCCAGGACAGATTTGTTAGTTCTTTTAACACTCCATGGTACCTTCAGTATTCTTTACCAATACCACACCTCTAAAGCATTAACTCTGCTTTGGTCTTCCTTATCCATTGTCCAGCTCTCACATGCATATGAGGCGATTAAAGATACCATGGCTTGGGTTAGACGCACCTTAGTCTTCAAGAACACTTTGCCATGTTCTGCTGATTTGCTTCAGCAGATCTGCTTCAGCAGATTTGCGCAATTGCAATACGTCTTCTCATTTTGTGTGTGTGTGTGATTTGAGTGAAAGTTTACAGATCAAATTCATCTTCATACAGCAATTCACGTATACTTTGTCTCATGATATTGACTGCAGTTTCCCACAGTGCAACAGGTCTCTTCCCACTTCCTTCCCATAGTTACCTCTACCCTCCCATGCAGTCCTGCTCCGTGAGCTGTCTTCCTGTGTATACATAGCCCTTTTATTCTCCCATGATGGATCTCTCCAAGGAGTGTATCTACCTAATGTAAATGTTCAGCTCATATGCCTGTCTTTTGTTTGGCTGGAAACCACAGGAGTGGGTTCAATTCCAGACCTGAAGGACAGCTGGGGGCCATAGTCTCAGGGGTTCCACCAGGCTCTATGAGACCAACAAACCTGGTCCTTTTTTTTTTTTTTTTTTTTTTAGTTTTATTCCACATTGTTTTTCCACTCTACCCAGGATCTCTTACATAGATCCCCCTCTAAGTAGTAAACAGTGGTAGCCAGGCACCATCTAGTTCTTCTGGTCTCATAGCCTGAGAATTGCGTGTGTACCAGTCACTAGGACTAATTGTTTCCATGAATCTTTGGTTTTCTTCATTCTTCTTTGCTTTGGATGAGGACAGACCCATCTTTGCATCTAGATGGCCGCTTGCAAGCTTTTAAGATCACAGTCGTTACTCGCCAAAGTAGGATGTGGAACAGTGTTTTGTGTAGTATGTTATGCCAACTGAGCTTGATGTCCCCTGTGTTCTGGTTTTCTAGTACCGCTCTGACAAGAATATACCACAAATGGGATGGCCTTAACAAACAAAAGAGTTTATTCTCTTACAGTTTGGAGGCTAGAAGTCCAAGTTCAAAGTGCCAAGCTCTAGGGGCTGTGTGAAAGCCTCTCGACCTTGGAGTCCAGCTCTGCCTCCTGCTCCCGGCCCATTGGAGCTAGAGACGTTTCTTCACTCAGACAGCTGCTGGCTGCTGAGGCTGGGAAGCCCAAGGTCAACAAATAAAATGGCGCAGTCCTGATAGTACCAAACAACATGGCAGGCCATTGATTCAAGTCCGTTGAAAGTCCCAGAATCGGCAGAGTATGACTGGCTGCTGAACAATGAGAAGGCTACATGCAGGGTTCAACTGTGCCATAAGCTAGAGACCATTCCCAAGGCTTCTTCTTACATAAGGAAGCAGATCACATCCCAAAGGCAGCTACTCAGCTGCTTGTGGTAGATCCCACCATGGAGTTGATCGCCAGTCTCATCGTGGGGAATAACTACCACCAGCTAGCTGCGCAGTCACTCAACCAGGCCCAGCCAAGTTGACACACAAACATAACTACCACACCCTGAAGCATGGTTCCAAGCCCACAGGTCCAACTACTCGCTCCCTCTGGGTAGCTGGCTATGGCCAGGAAGTGACTACAACCTTGTCCCTTGTCGGCTCTACTATATACTTGGCTCTATCTTCTTTTTTGTTGTGTGCATTTATTGCTATGAACTGGCCTCTGATCACTGCTTTTGCTGTGTCCCAAGGATTTTGGTATGTTGTGTTTTCATTCTAATTTGATTCAAGGAATTTTTTAATTTCAGTTTTTATTTCTTCTGTTACCCAGTTGTTCTTAAGAGGGTATTGTTCAGTTTGTGTGTTTGTTCTTCTGTTGATCTTCCTATTGTTGATTTCTAATTTGATGGCATTGTGATCTGAGAAGCTTTATAGTATTTCAGTGTTTTGAATTTATTAAAGCTTTCTTTGTGGCCTAACATATGGTCTATGCTGGAGAATGTTCCATGTGCACTAGAAAAAAATGTATGTTGTGCTGTTACTGGGTGAAGTGTTCTGTAAATGCCTATAAGGTCAAGTTGGTGGATTGTATTGTTTAGTTTTTCTACATCTTTGTTGTGTTTCCAGTTTTTCTGTCTTCATTGAAAGTGGTATATTAATGTTTCCTACTATGACTTTGAGGAGCTCTGGTAGCATAGTGCCTAAGGCACTTGACTGCTAACCAGAAGGCTGGCAGTTCAAACCCACCAGCCACTCCTCGGAAGGAAGGTTGGGCAGTCTACTTCCATAGTGATACTGCCTCGGCAACCCAAGGAGGGGTCACTATGAGTCAGGTCCGACTCAACGGCACATAACAACAACAACAACAACTATGACTGTGTAGTCATATATTTGTCTTTTCAATTCTGTTAAAGTCTGATTTATGTATTTGGGGGCTCTTTCATTACATCTATAGATATTTATTATGGTTATATTTTCTTGTTCAATTGATCCTTTAATCATTATACAATGTCCTTCCTTGTCTCTTATGGTGGTTTTTGTCTTAAGATCTGTTTTATCAGAAATTAATGTTGCCACTCCTGCTGTCTTTTTGGTTGCCATTTGCTTGATATATCTTTTTCCAACCTTTGATTTTTAGTTTGCTTTTGTCTAGCTCTCTAAGATCACATATTGATGGGTGATGTTTTCTTATCCATTCTGCAACTCTCCATTTCTTGAGTGGTGCATTTAATCTATTTACATTCAGTATAATTGAATGTAAATAGATTAATTTAGTAGTGTCTCTTATAGATCATATATTGATGGGTTATGTTTTCTTATCCATTCTGCAACTCTCCATTTCTTGAGTGGTGCATTTAATCTATTTACATTCAGTGTAATTATCTCAACAAGTATCAATTTGTTGCTGTCATTTTGTTATGTGTTTTTTCATGGTTCCTGGTTTCTTTGTTCCATATAATTTTCTATGCTGAGCTCATTTTGTTTATGAATCGTGTTATCATTTCCTTTGTTGCTGTTGTTTTAGTATTTGCTGAATATTTATGCTTGTCCTCTTTTTTATTGTGGTGTGAAGGCTTATAATTTTTCTTTGAGGTTACCCTGTGATTTATAGTTTTCTCCCCAAGTTTAGAACAGCCATTCTGTCTTTCAACTCTCCTTACTTCCTCACCATTTAGAAGTTCTGTAGCTATGCTCTTTTTCTCCTCTTTTTAGCTTGTAGTTGTCCTCTTTTGCCAATTGATGTCTCTGGTTCCCTGTTTACAATCTTGTAAGCTTATTTTACTTTGGAGACTTCCATAACTGGGTTGGTTTCTGGGTTATGTCATCATATGTATTAACAGTCAGTTGTTGCTTGCTATTATTATTGGTTCTCTGTTCAAAGGACTCTGGTTAGTATCTCTTATAAGGTTGTTCTGGTTTTAAGAAATTCCCTTATTTTCTGTTTATCTGGGAATCTCCTAATTTCACCATCATATTTCAGGGACAATTTTGCTGGGTATATATGTGTATATATATATATATATATATAATTCTTGGTTGGAAATTTTTCTTTTTCATGGTTTTATATACACCATCCCATTTCCTTCTCCCCTGCATGGATTCTGCTAAGAAATCAGGACTTAGTCTTATTGATTGCCCTTTGTAGGTAACTTTTCATTTTTCCTGTGCTGCTTTCAGCATTCTTTCTTTGTGTTTGGTTTTGGTGAGTTTAATGATGATATGCCTTAGTTATTTTCTTTCATCATATCAGGGAACTTCTCTTCCAACACATCTTGGACAATATTCTCAGTGGTTTTATTTTCTCTTCCTTTTCTGGAATTCTAATTACATGTAAGTTATTCCTTTTGGTGGTATCCCACATGAATCTTAGGCTTTTTTCATTTTGTTTTGATCTTTTTTCTGATTGATACCTTTCCAAAGAAGTATCCAGGTATTTGTCTTCAATCTCATTAATTCTGTCTTCCATTGATTTGATTCTATTCCTTTGCCCTTTTATTGTGTTACCTATTTCTGAAAATTTAGTATTAATGTTCTGAATTTCTATGTATAGATTTTGTATCCTTTCTGATTTTTCATTTATTTTATCATTTTGTGCTTGTATTTTTATTTTATTTTTTTTTAATTGTGATTTGGGTGAAAGTTAACAGAGCAAATTCACTTACCATACAGCAGTTCACACACACGTTGTCTCATAACATTGACTACAATTTACCCCAATGCAACAGCTCCCCTCCCACTTCTTCCCGATAGTTACCTCTTCCCTGTGTCCATCCCTTCATGTACTCCTGCCCCCTAAACTGTCTCCCTGTGCATAAACAGCCCTTCTTTCTCCCATGATTATTCTCTCCAAGCAGTGTATCTACCTCAGGTACATGTTCAACTCTTATGCCTGTCTTTTGTTTGGCTGGAAGCCACAGGTGTGGGTTCAATTTCAGACCTGATGGGCAGCTAGGGACCATAGTCTCAGTGGTTCCACCAGGCTCTATCACAACAGCAAACCTGGCCCCCCCCCTTTTTTTTTTCCCCAAATGACTTTGAGTTTTGTTCTTCTCCCTCTCTATCCAGGATCTCCTACATAGATCCCCCTCTGAGTAGTTGATAGTGGTAGCTGGGCACCATCTAGTTCTTCTAGTCTCATAGTCATATAGGCTGAGGATTGCATGGTGTACCAGT
Organism: Orycteropus afer afer; assembly: GCF_000298275.1. NCBI lineage: Eukaryota > Metazoa > Chordata > Mammalia > Tubulidentata > Orycteropodidae > Orycteropus > Orycteropus afer. The sequence goes on from NW_006921602.1 coordinate 20,767,184, forward strand.
CATGAGGACTAATTATTTCCATGAATCTTTGGTTTTCTTCATTCTTCTTTCTTGTCTTTTGAAATTGTTCTAGGGTTTTGTCTGTGTTTACCTTAATTTTGTCAGTGTTTTCCTTGATCTGTCTCTCAATCCACTGAAGATACCTAAATACTATTCTTTTGAATTCCTTGTCAGGGAGTTCCAATGCTGTGTCTTCCTCAGGGATGTGTTGTGGCTCTATATCCTGTTTCCTTGTTTTTACTGTTTTATCTTGTGTCTTTGTGTGAACTGTGATGGTCTTTTGTCTTCGAGACATTGTTGTATTTAAATTTAATTGGTGATTGTATGTTGGAGTGATTCTTCCAAAGTTTTCATTTTCTTTGTTTTTTTCTGGGTGCGTCTGAGTAAACAGGGTACTGTGCTCCTCTATTTGCTAGTTAGCAGTACTTATGCACTCACCACTTGCTCCTGGTGGGTGTGATAGAGAATGAGAGTGGCTGCACAGATCTCTGCTAACTGTGATGAGCAGTTAAGGGTGAGTCAGGCTCTTATTGGTGGTTGTGTATCCTTGGCCAGTTGGTGCAGAAGTAAGTGGAGGTTCTCACTTAGTAAGTGGAGCTTCAGGAGATGTGGGTATGGTTGGGTTGTATGAGCATGGTTGCTGTCTCCCACTCAGTTAGACAAAACAACAATCAAAAAACCATCAAAAAAGTAAAAGCAAGAGGCCAAAAATCACACACTGTATAAACACACAGGAACAATTACCAAAAAGAGAAAGGAGGAAAGGCAATAAATGAGAGTAAATACTTAAAGAAATATTTTAAAAAGCAAAAAGAAATATGAATAGAAAAAGAGGGGAAAAAAACCTCCTGCAATATCTGGGGAGGAGGGAATAAAAGAAAATAGGTAGAGTAAGAGAATAATGAAGAAAATGGGAAAAATGCAAAAAGAACAACAAAGAATGGGGAGATCCACAAGAAAGAAAAAAAATGGGAACCAGGAAAAGGGAAGAGAGAAAAAGGTGAAAACTAGAAGCTGGGAAAGGAAGAAGAAAGAATAATAATAGAAAGGATGAAAAAAAGAAGAAATACTAGCAATTTTTTAAACAGACAAAAACAAGTGAAAAAAATAGGAAGAAAAAAAATCTAGGTGGGGGTGGGGTAGGGCACCCAGCCTGTGTCAGAGCACACAGACTGGGATGGAATTCCTGCTAGCCTAGGAGGTAGGTGGGAGTGAGGGGTGGACATACCTCCACTCAGCAAGAGGGTATGGGATATAAGAGTAACAAGGAGACTGTCTCACTTTTCCAGTCCTCAGTGTCCAGTATGTCCTTGTAGTCCCCAGCGAGTGGAGCCTATTCTTAGGTCCCTGGAATCTGAGAGAATGCTGTCACTTTAAATATCCAAAATGGTCAAACCACTTGCAAACATTCAAAATGGCTGTGCTCTCCAGACAGCCAAAAGTCCACAGTTTAGCCCATGTCCCTTATCACTACTTCCCCTTTTATTCACCAGCCACCGGTGTAGTCCTCTGTGCAGTCCCTGGCTAGTGGGGCCAATTTTTAGCTTAATTCTTAGGTCCTAACACCACTTGGCAATATCCAAGCTGTCTGTGCTGTCAGGATCACTGACAGCTGCAGTTCCTTATGTCCCCTTTTTTGGTGTTTTCATGCAGGGTCTTCTGCTAGTTGAAATTTAGTCCACTTCTGTATCCTTCCTTTCAAAGCTCGGGGTTCCAGGATTATCTTCTGTATCTGTGTTAATTGGTTCCTTTTTTCTTTGTTGAAGAGGGTCTATGTCATTTGTTAGCCTATTCCGCCATCTTAATGGAACCCGTCTTCTCATGTCTTGACTGCTGCTTCCATTGATGTTGATTGTAGAACAAAGGAATTTGAAGTGTTTGAGAACTTCAGTCTTTTCTCCATTTATCATGGTGCTGCTTATTGGTCCAGTTATGAGGATTTTTGTTTTCTTTATATTGAGGTGTAATCCACACTTCAGACTGTAGTCTTCAATCTTCATCATAAGTGCTTTAAGTCATCCTCACTTTCAGCAAGCAAAGTTTTGCTGTCTGTGTATAGCAGGTTGTTAATGAGCCTTCCTCCAATCCTGATGCCACATTCATCTTCATATAGTCCAGCTTCTCAGATTATTTGCTCATGATACAGATTGAGTAAGTATGGTGAAAGGATTTTGTTTTGATCTTTTTTTCTGACTGATCCCTTTCCAAAGAAGTATCCAAGTAGTTGGCTTCAGCCTCATTAATTCTGCCTTCCATTGATTGGATTCTACTCCTTTGCCTTTTCAATGTGTTATCTATTTCTGAAAATTTAGTATTAATCTTCTGGATTTCTATGTATAGATTTTTATCATTTCAGGAAACACTCCCTTCCTGATATTAAACCATGCAGTATCCCTGTGTTCTGTTCAAACAGCAGCCTTCTGGTCTGTGTACAGTGTGGGTTACACCTCAATATAAAACAAAAATCCTCACAACAGAATCAATAAGCAGCATCATGATAAATGGAGAAAAGATTGAAGTTGTCAGGGATTTCATTTCACTTTGGATCCACAGTCAACACTCATGGAAGCAGCAGCCAAAAAATCAGACATTGTATATTGCACTGGGCAAATCTGCTGCAAAAGACTTCTTTAAAGTTTTGAAGAGCAAAATTGTCACTTTGAAGACCAAGATGTGCCTAACCCAAAACACGGTATTTTCAGTTGCCTCATGTGCATATGAAAGCTGAACAGTGAACAAGGAAGACCGAAGAAGAGTTGATGCCTTTAAGTTATGGTAATGGCTAAGAATACTGAAAATACCATGAACTACCAGAAGAACAAATAAATATGTCCTAGACGTGCAGCCAGTATGTTCCTTGGAAGTACGAATGGCAAGAGTTCATCTCACCTACTTTGGTCATATTGTCAGAAGGGACTATTTCCTGGAGAAGGATATCATACTTGGTAAAGTGGAGGGTCAGTGAAAAACAGGCAGACCCTCAACAAGATAAATTGACGCAGTGGCTGCAACGATGGGCTCAAGTATAGCAAGGATTGTGAGGATGGTGCACAACCCAGCATTGTTTCGTTCTGTTGTACATAGGGTCGCTGTGAGTCAGAGCTGACTCAACACCACCTAATAACAACAACAGTGAGGTTTAAAATCAAGAAAACTGTGTATTAGGGTTGTATTCTTTCAGCATATTTTTTCAGTCTGTATGCTAAGCAAATAATTCAAGAAGTCATATTATATGAAGAGAATGTGACATCAGGATTGAAGGAGACTCATTAACAACTTGCCATATGCACAGGACACAGGCTTGCTTGCTGAAAGTGAAGATTTGAAACACTTAACTGGTGAAGATTTAAGACTTTACCTCAACATAAAGAATACAAAAGTCCTTACAACTGGACCAATAAAAATACATAATGATAAACAGAAGAAAGATTGAGGTTCTCAAGGATTTCATTTTACTTAGATCCACAATCACAACCCATAGAAGCAGCAGTCAAGAAATTAAATAATATATTATTGCATTGGGCAAATCTGCTGCAAAAGACCTCTTTAAAGTGTTAGAGAGGAAAGATGTCATTTTGAAGACTAAGTAAGATGTGCCAGACACAAGCCATGGTATTTTCATTTGCCTCAAGACCACAGAAAAATTGATGCATTTGAATGAATGATGTTGGCAAAGAATATTGAATGTACTTTGACTGCCATAGGAGTGAACATAACTATCTTGAAAGAAATATAAACAGAATGCTCCTTAGAATTGAGAATGGCCAGACTTGACTCTTAAACTTTGATCATGTTATCAGGAGGGACTAGTCTCTGGAGAAGGACATCATGTTTGGTAAAGCAGAGAATCAGCAAAAAAGAGGAAGACCCTCAATGAGATGGACTGACACAGTGGCTGCAACAATGTGATCAAAGTATAGCAGTGAATAGAGAATGGTGTGTTGTTATATGCTGTCGAGTTGACTCATAGCGACCCCTCCTTGGGTTTCCGAGGCAGTGTCACTACGGAAGTACATTGTCCCATCTTCCTTCCGAGGAGTGGCTGGTGGGTTTGAACCACCAGCCTTCTGGTTAGCAGTCAAGTGCCTTAGACACTATGCTACCAGAGCTCCTATAGAATGGTGTAGTACTGGGTAATGTTGGTTCTGTTGTACATAGGGTCACTTTGAGTTGGATCTGATTTGATAGCAGCTAATAACAACCTCATAGGGTTACTGTGAGGATTAAATGTTAGAATTACATATATAAAACACCTAGCAGAGTGCCTGGCAAGCCCTCAGAAAACATTTAGCTACTACTGTTAGCATTGTTGACCAAGTAGATGATTATTATGTAGTTGATATTTCTTTCCTTAATTAACCTATTAATTTGACAGTTGGCAGGATTTTTTCCTTAATTCCAGCTTGTATTGCCAGCTTACATTTTGTTTCTGGAAAAGCCAGGGAAAAACTGTCCTTGCTTGAATCATTTTTTTCTGGCCTCCACGGTCCCTTTTTGTGGTGTATAGACATAACCCTACAACCAATCTGCATCCTGTTTGCTTAGTTATTAGTATTCTTTCAAATTTGATAAAGTCTTCATGTTCTCCAGGTATCTCTTCTTAACTTACAAATGGCCTGATGTTTCTGCTTCCACTCTTTAAGGTGTATCCAGTTTCTTATTCCATTTTCTGCCTCTGTGTCTGTGCTGTCTATGTCTCTGAAACATTTGGGTAGTCACTGGTGATTTGCACCAGCTGTTTGCATTAACTGTTTTGTTGCAGATAATTAACAGGGTAAATCATAGGCATAAAATAGGCTTGTAATAAATGATCACTGGTTGCTAGAAGGCCTAGGCTAGTCTGGGGCCTTCATCTTGAGCAGGTCTCTTGCCAGGATTCAGGTTATTCCATTATCTAGATCCAGTCCATGCCACTCAGAAACATTCCTCCTGCCTGAAAAGAAGGTCCTGGAGACAGTTTGACTATGTCAGAATCACGCATAGCAGTGGCAGAGAGACTGAAGTATAACCTCTGTTTGTCTCATAGGCACTATAGCAACTTGGCTTTTCCAGTACAGTTAAAAAATAATTAAGAAATGGTTGTTCTTTGATGAGACTCTCTTACTCTTATCTAAATAACATGTTTTTTTGTCCCTACTTGCCCCCAAAACATGTTTTCTTTTCCTTAAGTGACCTAGAGTGGTAGGAGATGTTTCTGATAAAAGAGCTTGCTCTGTCCTGGTTCCCCATTGTTCGTTCTTATGTAATACAATCCCAGATGCTCCACCTAACCACCTAACCCTCCTTCGTGACGAAATTGTTTTATCTAACAGCCAGCAAACTCCATACAGCATTTGGCTCTGCACCTCTCCCCAGCTTTAAGAGACACTGAAAAGGGGAGAATGGACATAACACTCTGAAAGCAGGCTTTAAGGAAAGGTGGGCTGGCAGAGCCCCTGAGGTCTCCCCACAAAGAGCTGTGGGGAGGGCTGCCCTCTACAGGTCATCTGATGGCTGGCCTCTAATTCCCAGGTCAGAGAATAGAGCTGAGTTTCTCTTAGTTTGGCCTGCAAAGGTAATTTCTTTTTCACTCTGCCTGTCCTTTTTCTTACTTCTTCATTTAAGCTCCCCCTGAGACGAGGGTGGTAGAGCAAGAGCTATAAAATACATCACAAACCAAGGTGATGGAAAGAGGGCTGAGAGTCTCAGCATTTTAAAATCTATGTAGACAGGCTTTGAACATGGGAAGCTACTAGGATCCTTTAAATCAGGGTTCTCAATTTTGTGTGTGTGTTCATGTACATGTGTACATGTATGCATATGATGCACAGAAAATCAAGTGCAGCCTGATGAAAAGGGTTTGTTAAATATGCCTATCTGGGGCCACTCCTGGAGATTCTGGTTAGTACATCTAGAATAGGGCCCAAGGAACCCTGATGGCACAGTAGTTAAAGCGCTTGACTGCTAACCATAAGGTCAGCGGTTCAAATGCATCAGCCCCTCTGTGGGAGAAAGATGGGGCAGTTGGCTTTCATAAAGATTATAGCATTGAACACTCTGTGGGTCAGCTCTGTTCTGTCATACAGGATTGGATTTGACTCTGTGGCAATGGATTTGGGTTTGAGTTTGGGCCCAGGATCTGCATTGTTAACAGGTTTCTGGAATGATTCTGAGACAGGTGATCTAGGGACATTACTCTGAAAAATTCTACTATAAGCTAAAGAAAAGGGCAGGGAAATATATACCCCAAACAGAAAAATATATACTTGTTTCTTAGATGAATCTCAAGTGATGGCTGAAACAGCTGACTGAGAGCCAAGGAAACCTAGCATCTTTTGGTATCTGTATTGGTCAGGAATCTACAATGTAAGTAAGCTCCTCAGATGATAATGTACACTGAGGTTCTAGAACTGCTGCCTAAGAGATGATCATAGATCCAGTGAATGGCAGAGCAGAATTGGTGCTCTGTTCTACTGACCCGGCTCTAGTGTTCTTTCTCCTGCTCCATGCTGCCCAAGTCACACTGCTCTTAGGCCTCTCACTGGCATTCCTTGATAACCTAGCCCAGGGGCAGAATTTGATTTTATGGCAGATTTGGGTCAACTCCTCTATCTTGGAGCAGGCTGTGCATAGGCCATGGAAGCAGGCCATTGCCCAGGATCATGGAGAGGAGCCCACCAGGCCAGCATGATTTTCTGTTTTATCATGCACCCAAAGATGATGGAATCCAGTAGTCCAGTCCAGAATAACTATACCTCAAAGTTTCTGATCTTGTGGACCTTGCATGTCCTAACAATCTAGTTAGAGGTCTGAGGAAAGTGTGGTTTGAGATGTTCCCCAAGTGCGTGCGCAAGCCAGGAAACATGAAGGGAGTAACCTCATTCAAATAGGAGGCACATGATGTCTGTGTTGAAGAGACACATTCAGAATTGCCCAGAGGCAGGAAAAAGTTCAGAGAGAGCCAGAGTTGAGTGGGTAATAAAGAGACTCAGAGCTGGATGAAGCTAATGAGGGAACTTATAATGAGTGGGGCAATCCCCGATTTATTATTCTTATTTTTGTAAGGAGGAGGACCAGTATAGATCTTGATTGTCTGCTCATGTCCCAGCGACTCTGTTGACTCAGACGCCCTTGATGCTCAGAGGAGCTACTGGCAAAATAGTTGGAGCCTTGTGTAGGGCCATGGGGTTTCCAACAGGAGCTGTTGTTGTTGTTATGTGCCGTCCAGTCGGACCTGACTCATAGTGACCCCTCCTTGGATTTCCGAGGCTGTATTACTACGGAAATAGATTGCCCAACCTTCCTTCTGAGGAGTGGCTGGTGGGTTTGAACCACCAGCCTTCTGGTTAGCAGTCAAGTGTCTTAGGCACTACGCTACCAACAGGAGCTAGGATGAGTCATTTAAAGCAGGTCTCAGTGGTAAAGCAAGTTACAGTAACTCTTTACCTTTTAGGTATGGTTGTTTTAAAAGACAACATTTCTTAATCCTTTCATTTTCACAAGTCTTTTGTTTTCTGGTGGAAAGGGTATAGCACTGAGGTAGAACTGGGGAAGGAAGAATAGGAAGGAAGACCTTCCTTCCTTTCATCCATTCATTCAGCAGTCATTGAGTGCCTTTGTGCCTGACCCTGTAGGCTATACGTGATGTTTGGTAAAAGGCGAAAGCAAAATCATTAAGATACAGTTTCATGGGGAGACATAGCTGCTCAAATAGTTACTGTCTAGCTTGGTAAGTGCTGTAGTCAAGGTGTGTACACGATGTTGTGTGAACACAGAGGAGGAGGGAGAGCATCTTCTGCCTGAGGGATCTTTACTGGGAGATGGCCTTAAAAAAAGTGTAAAAAATAAATTACTCTAAAGAAAGAAAGAAAAAAGAGCATGTGCTTAATTTTATGAGTAGAAAAAGGCTATTAAAATGAATAAAGGTGAGTAGGGATAGAGAAGAGAGGTAGAGGAAAAGGAGCATTGCAGCAACCAGGCTTTGCCAACACCATGGTCTTCTACCATAGTAATGGAAATGCCTCTGGAGACTCTGAAGAGTATCCAAGGAGAGGGAGGGTTGAGTCTCCTGTCCCCACCCAGACAAGTGACCCAGGTTCGCTTCTCCCTGCACTCAGGCACTGCAGGCTCCTCAGAAGCAAAGACCAATCACTAACTTTTGCATCCCCCAAGCCCAGGGTTGTGTTGCCTATAGTTATAGCTTGGTTAGTGTTTGCTTACTGAGTGTATGACCACCCTTGATCCATGACCATGACCACAGAGGCCTCTGTGAGCCAGGAGGGAAGTAACCAAAGGAGAATCTTAGGGGGAAACTTACTAACACTTCCCAGTTCTTTTTTCATCCAGTTATGTCTATTTCTTCTTTCCCCTGACAATGTGGGGGCTGTGGACAGTATTTCCTTAGGATTATGTTTTCAAGGTTTTGCAGATGATTTATGCTCTTTCATGGTAGGCCTTTATGAATTCATTCTCGTTTATTATATCTAAGGGAGAATGAGAAGGAATTTAGAATACCAAACCAAGAGTATCCTAGCCTGGGAATCTGATCATTCTCTCTCAAGTAAAGCAGACCAGATCTTCAGGAGACCTGCTTAGAGAGCAGAGCCCTCCAGAGGGTCTCCAGTCCCAGGGATGGGATTGTAAAGAGTGAGTCCTGAAGAGTGAATGCTGTCCGTGGGTGGGTGGAATCATGGCCTTCACGTGGAGCCCATTTTCGCTGCTGCAGTCCTTGGGACAGCCCAGGAGCAAAGCCTGTGGTGCCAGTGTAACCACTGGCCAAGGCAAACCCTGAGACTTGTTTTTCTGAGTGACTAGGAGTCTTTGCCTTTCTGTGCAATGAAGGGAAGACAGATCATCCTTTAAGGAACAGTGATTGCTCATGAGATGATAGCTTTCTCCACTTCTCAAAGGAAGGCTGGTCTGTCAGTCCTTTAGAAATTTTACCATGAAAACCCCAGGACTTACCATTAAACCAAAAAAAGCTTACTGCCATCATATCAATATCAACTCATAGTGACCCTGTAGGACAGAGTACAACTGCCCCATAGGATTTCCAACCTTTACTGAACTGTAAATCTTTACTGCACCAGACTGCCTCATCTTTCTCCCATATAGCAACTGGTGGGTTCAAACTGCCAACCTTTTGGTGAGCAGCCAAACACTTTACCTTGCCTTCCCAGAACTCTTATCATGGCTCAGATTGGGTTACCTCATATTCTAGTATCTGATACTACCCATTTCTGTTTTTCAGGGGAGAATTCGGTTTGAGAGAGTACTCAGAAGTGAAGACTGTGACAGTAAAGATCCCCCAGAAAAACTCCTAAGAAGGCCAAGAAGGAAGGAAAACACAGCCTGCACAACTCTCCCTCTCCGCTTTCCCTATGGGACCCAGCTCTCAGGAACACAAAGTTGATACACAGTCCTTACTTCAAGGTTTAATTGATAACATATAGGCCAGGCAGGTCACTGAATAATTAAGCAGACCAGCTGGGCATGGCTTCTTAGCATTGTAAGAGATCACCATAATGATACCAAATACCGGGGCAAGTGGGACAAAGGTTATGAGCATAACTATGGGTTACTTCCAGTATATCTCAGGAGCGAAGGACTGAATTAGGGAGCTGCATTACTTGATGCCTGTTGTTGCAGAGAACGTTCTTGAGGAAAGGTGGCCTTTCCATTATCTTCATTTCCCCCTCCCAGGCTCTCCCCATTCACCTACCCCTCCTGCTCCTCCAAAGAGATCTCAGCTGAGTTCATTTAGGGCAGATGTTTGGGCCGGGAACAATTTTCCAAGGTTTTGCAGCCAAATTACCGTTTCATGTTATCCATTTCTTCAAAGCAAAACATGAAATGGTTTTAGTTAGAGGCAAGCCAGACTGAAAATGCCAGGAGCTGGTACATTGTAGCATATGTACTGAGAAATAAGAACTGGGGTTAATCCTGACCCAATCTAGTTTTCTGATACCAATAAACAACTTAAGTAAAAGAATAGCAGGAATATGGAGGCCTGGATGGTATCATGTGTAGTTCACAGCTCCTGAGCTAGCTGCATGGTGTTTTATTTGTGTGTATGTGTGTGTATGTGTATTTCCTTCTCTTTGTTATTCTGGATTAAGGTGAAGGGTGGGTGGTTTTTCATGGAGGATGTGATCTTTTCTAAGCTCATCTTTAAAACCAACTAAAAAGGGTCTGAGTAGGCTCAGGCATTTGGAAAAAGGATGCTTTGAAGGCATAATTCAGTTTCCATTTACGGCTGACAATCCTTCTTAGGTGCATTATCTTTGCACTTGGAATCTGTACCTTCTGCTGCACCCCCAGTATCCATTCCACTAACACCTGCTACTCCGAGTGTTGTGGATGTTACTTTGGCCTATCCTGAGCCTAATGAGCCCTGAATCTATTGGCAATAACCTTGGAAAATTGGGCCCAGCCTGGGGGTTTCTTTTCCATTTGCAAAGTTTGCATGTGCCATGACTGCCACACTCAACAGAGCTGCACTGCCATGCCCAGTGGCTGGTCCACATACCATTCTTGCCCTTGCTTTCTCTTTCAGCATGCAAGCGTCAGCCTACAGAGGGGAGGTGGGAAGCAGACCCCTCTCCCTTCTTCTCAACCATGTATTCTTCTTCTATTTCTCATTGAGTCCAGTTGATGTGGGCACTTTCCTTCTTCCCTCTTCCCCACTGCAGAATCCAATTCAATCTCTAACCTAGATGAAGATCATTTATTTAAAAGTACCAAATGTAATGTAGGGTATGTGGAATAT
>NW_006921602.1:20778070-20787529 GCF_000298275.1 Orycteropus afer afer
TGTTATTTACAAATGACAGCACGTTCAGAAGCCCGATGCCTTGACTAATGTGCATTTCTGAGTTCTTCAGCATGAACATCATGCTCTCCTCCTACAGCGTGTTTCCAAGTGAACATACCCACTAACTAGTTACCTTTGAACTGCAATATAGAATGTGAAAATAAAGATTTATTTCCTTTAATTTACTTAAAAGAAACCTCTGTGCTAGCAATAAAGCATTTATATTGTATACTCTGTGGATTCTTTGGCTGTGATTGTCTTTGTGTCATACTAAGTTCATTCAGGTCCTTCCCTTAGCTATGGGGATTTTCAGCTGGGTTGCTGACTTGTTTCTGAGCAGAAGGCTGGGAAGGTAATTTTATAGACTGCAGTAAGGTAAATAAGACCTTTATTTTCTCACACTGTGTAACTAACATCCATGAGTGGGTATAGTTTTGTGTGGCAAATATATGCAAGCATCTATGAAATACTGACTATGACAATTGTCATTTAAAATAGCCTCCATCAAAGCTAAGATGTTGAGGCTTTTGACAGTCGCCTTCTTACAGACATGCACCACACAGCAAGAGCTCAGCACTGTTGATGGCATTTCATAGTAGTTTTATTTATCAAAATGAAATGAAGCCAAAGGCAAACAACCTGATGTAGTATTATTGCAACAGTAAAAAGAAAGCTGTTAACGGTTACTATAACAACTAGAGCTGTTTTTGCCTCTGCATTCTCAGAGGTGAGCTTTTGGGAAGTGGTTCCCATGCTTTAGACCTGTATGTCTTTGCCTTCCAACCCTTGGAGTCTCCACCCAGTTTCTGGTCAAGACACACAAATTCTAAAACTGATGACTTAGGCACAGAGTAGACCCACCTTGAGGAAAGAGATGTGCTGCTCTCTACTAGGATTCATTTCTCCATCTGCTGATACCTTGTCTTTCAGAGGAACAAATTAAGTGTAGGAAAATGTAGGCCCAGGGCACTGGGTTGGACTCTGAAATGTGGACTTGAAGCTCCCCAAGAACCTTCCTCATGTTCAGTACATTGAGCCATAAAGAAGAAAATGAGAAATAAGGGCATAGAATAGTCATTTAAAAGTTCTCTGGAAAGATGCCACACTAGAGCTTATAGATAGTAGGAATCAGGAATAAGACATCGTTGGATAGTACTTCAGAACAAAGTTCTTCAAATATTGCCCCTTAATGATCCTGACATAAAGCCAAATGAAGAAGACATCATTATGAATGTCGTTAATGACTAACACGCAGACACTCATTGTTTGTCATCAGCCCTGTATATTTATGGTCATTTTTTACTCTTAATCCCTGAAGTTTCCATAGCACCTTTCTTCCAAAATATGCGGAATGCATTCATGTTGATGATCTCACTCTTATACCATTTTAGAAAATAAAGGAGAAGAATATAATACTAGGGACTAAAGAGCAGGAAGGAACAGTGAGTTTACTGAGCTGCAGAGTAAAACAGGAAAGACTTAAGAAAAGAGGGAAAGAACAGAAAGCTAGGAGAGGTTAGTGGAAGAGGTGAAATGGACCTGGGTTTGAGGAAGAGATGTAATTTCAATAGGCAAAGGTGCAAGAAGGCAGCATGCCTAGTAAAAGAAATAGAAAAGTGAGACTGAATTTCACATTCTTAGGTGATAGGAGACTGTTGGCAAGAGCAGGCAGTGCATGCTGGCAAATTATGTTTGATTGAATTAATAATATAAGGTCAGATGCAGAGGGCCTAGAGAGGTCACCTGGAGGGTTCCATCATAAGCTAGTAGAAGATTCCAACTAAAAAACCCACTGCCATTGAGTTGATTCCAACTTTGTAGCCCAATAGGAGAGTTAGAACTACCCGTAGGGTTTCCAAGACTAAATCTTTACAGAAGCAGATTGCCTCATCCTTCTCCTGTACAGCTACTGACCTTTTGGTTAGCAGCCAAATACTTGGCTGTGCCACCAGTTGTTGTTGCTGTTATTATGTGCTGTAGAGTTGGACCCGACTCATAGCGACCCCTCCTTGGATTTCTGACGCAGTATCACTGCAGAAGTAGATTGCCCAACCTTCCTTCCAAGGAGTGGCTGGTGGGTTTGAACCACCAGCCTTCTGGTTAGCAGTCAAGTGCCTTAGGCACTATGCTACCAGAGCTCCTGTGCCACCAGAGCTCAGTGTAATAGAAGAGAGGGAGTCACTAATAGTTTGTGAGCTGGGGTGTGGTGGAATCAGTACTTAGAGTCTGATCAGGGCAGAGTGAATGGAAGCAGAAGACTGATTACAAGGCAGGTTTGGTGTAATCCTGGCTGGGGCCATGGGGATGGAGAGGAAGAAAACAAATATATAGAAAGATTATTCAGAACTTGAGTGAATGTGAAAGAATGAAAAAGATAAATAAATTTTCCAGCAGGATAAGTTGGGAAAGACCAATGCCATTAACACAGAAGTTGAAACTTGGAAGCAAGGTTCTAGGGAGAAACCGTGACTTCAGTTTTTGGATATTTAAATTTGGGTAATGATAAAAAAGATACATACATAGAAATCTCTGCAGATAATTGGAGATAGGGAATTGGAACTCAGATGACCGGACTATGGCATGAACATAAAAGTCATGGTTCTACATACAGAGAAAGTGAGAAGTAAGACAAAATTGGGGCTAGGGAAAAGAACCCAGCAAGAGAAATGTCAGAAATAGGAAGAAGGCAAGTCAAGTGTGACACCACAGAATCCAGCAGTCCCACTGTCCTCTATACCTTCCCAAATTCTACTCTAACACCAATGCCAAGGCCAGTTTCCTCCTTCCCAGCCTCGGCCAACTAATCCAGGCTCTAATTTCTTTTAACTTCATGTGGCACTTAACCAATTGTGAGCTCATGTCCTCTTCTGTGAGGCTCTGAGGTGAGCAAGAGCTGGCATAGCATCGAGTAGTGCAGGTGTTCCAGAAGAGTGGCTGATTGAGAGAGTCTGTCCTAACACTCAGGTCTAGTAACTGGCATGGCCATTTCTGAGGCTTCACCTGTAAGCATAGTGGAGCTCTGTGAAGGACTAATCAACCACATGACACCTAGAAAAGTTTGGTTGCTGCTGAGCCACCTCTCAGCTAACAGTGTCAGTTAAGTCTGATGCCATCAGTTTCTACTTCATAAATTAATAGGTCAAAACTCTGTAATGCAAGGGTACCTCAAGCCATCATCATTCTCTCAGCTTCTTTGCTGTCACCCTTCTTGAGGGCTGCATGAATACAGAATGATGATAAAATACACATAACACACCAAGTCTTTTTACTCTCTGTATGTATGGAGCAGTATTACCTGATGAGTTAAGAGCCAACTCTGCATACCCAATGATCCTAAGAAACTAACCTTCCTTCTTCCTTTCTTCTCCCCACTTCCTTCCTTGTACACGTTTATTATGCCTGGTACTGGTACAGGGGCTAGGCATTCAAAGCAAGCAGACATGGCTACTATCCTGGTGAAGCTTGCAATTTAAGGTAACTCACAGCCAATAGCCAGTAGGTTTGCTTGCTGTCCCATTATGAATTCTTGCCAAGTACATACATATGCCCAATTTGTGAAGGGATAATGTAGTACCCACCCCAGAGCCTCTTGGATGATAATCCAGAGCAACAACTCTATGGATAGTGTAAGGGTGACCCACTAGCAGTGTAGTAGAGGGAAAAGCAATGTATCACATGGTCAAAAAAGTAATCAGAAGTCTTCTCTCTGATAGCTTCTCTACCGTTTACAAATTGTATGTCTTTGGGCAAGTCAATTAATTTTTATGGGCCTTAATTTTCTCCTCTGGAGAGTCAAGATGACCATTCCTACCCTGCCTATGTCATGGAGTTGTGTGAGGACTTAACAACATCATGGATGATATATTTTTCCAATTCATCTAGGACATCATACTGTTCATACACAGCTTCTAAACCACTACAGAAATTTGTTTTAAAATGTCTCTTTGGTGCTTTGCTAATCTCTCAGTAGGATATCAGGGTTCACAATTTCGCTTTCAGCTTTGAAGCCATGATGGAGACCCTGACTATCCATGATAAGTTTCATTGCACATTTCCAGGATGGCCTTCTTTTCTAGAGTCCATACCTCATTTAAATTCACCAAGCCAGTTAGGGGTAAGGGAAATGTGTGCAGCCCTGCCTTTTGTCCTTTTGTCCAAGTTTTGGTCCTGCTCACACACTGTTCAGATACTCTGTAGTACAAGACCCAAAAGCTCTCACCAGGCCGTCTGAGCCACCTTGAATTTGCTACACAGCAACTCTTCATTGGTGGAGACCGACTGGAAATGAGAGCATGGGAAAGTCCACTCTGGAACGGCATGAGGCCCTCTTCCTACACATGTACATCGTCTAACTCTCACTTGGTTATTGGCCAGATTAAAAGGGAGATCAGCTTGCCATGTCGTCTTTGATGTGAAACTGCTTGGATAATGTTTCCTTTGGCCATTTATCTCTGTAGCAAGGCGGAACCTGAAACCAGAGTGGCCCCAGCCCCTCTCCTGCTGCAGTGTGAGCGCCTCTTAATGGTTTTGAGGTCTTTGGACCCTGTTTCTTTGTTTGTTTCTCAAGAGCAATCCCTGTCCTTATAAAAATAGATTTTATCAAGTGGGCTTGAGTTGGCTAATTTATATTACAACATAGTTTCCCTAGTTTGTTTTCAGAGGTGTGCAGCTGGTGCTATATTTTATGTTCTAGGCAGGATCAAAAAGTACACCAACTGCACTTCTTAGGAGGTACTGAGCTTCTGTTAATGGTGATGGGAAGATTTGGAAACAGATCATGGTAATGGTTGAACAATGCTGAGTATAACTAATGTCACTGAATTGTACATGTGAAGAATGTTGAAATGCCAAGG
Source organism: Orycteropus afer afer (assembly GCF_000298275.1). Classification (NCBI taxonomy): domain Eukaryota; kingdom Metazoa; phylum Chordata; class Mammalia; order Tubulidentata; family Orycteropodidae; genus Orycteropus; species Orycteropus afer. The sequence continues at coordinate 20,782,924 of NW_006921602.1, forward strand.
GATTTTTACATGTATATTCACCACAATAAAAAAAAAAAAAAAAAAAAAAAAAAAAAAAAAAAAAAAAAAATAAAAAAAAAAAAAAAAAAAAAAAAAAAAAAAAAAAAAGTTAATGAACACATATACTGAATACCATTTACATAAAATTTAAAAGATGTAAGATAAAATATTATACACAGGCTTTCAAGGCAACCATTGCCGTGCTTTAGAAGAATAAAAATGCTTAGGAGCTAACAATAACCAAAAAAAGTATACTGACTCACGCACTCTTGAGATCCCTCTAATCCTTACCCCCTCTGCAGCCAAATTTGGAGATCCTAGGGCCCTTGGAAGGTCACTTTCATTCTGATTCCAGACACACACATCTACTCTGTGGAACAATAATGTAGCACCTTTTTCCAGTTCCTCTTGGTTGATTACTTTAGTGACAGCTCTCAAGACTTCCATGGGGGTAACTGAAGAGCAACAAACAAGAGCTTACAGGGCTTTCTCCAATTTGCCAGAGATTGACAAACCCAAGAGGAGGGTCTGTTTGTTAAATAGTGAAGTCCCAGTCTCCATTCCCCAAGTTAGGCTCATTCATAAACAACCCAGGATTCATTTAAAATTGAATGAAATCCAGATGCCACTTGTGAGTACAAAATTAGGCCATGCTCCCTGGAGACCTAGAGGGAGATGTGATGCCCACAAACACTCTCAGAGCCAGAGACAATGTCCATTCTCAGCCTGAGCTGGGTGTGTTGAAAGAAATGCTGTGCCCTGCCCCGGGGGAGGTGGCAATAGAGTTTGTCAGGCAAAGGCTGGGAGGAACAGAGTGCATGTGTGGGGAGTGTAAGAGGGTATCCATCCATCTGATGTCAAGTCTCTTAAATTTAGATCTGACACACACACTCTAATTCCGGAAAGGGAAGTCTGTCATTAACATAAAGAGCTTCTCCAGTGGGGCAAAGGAGCAGAATACTGCTCTGTGTGCCTTTGGAAAATTAGCTCACCTTCCAGGCCCTCAGTTTCCTTTCCTGTAAAATGGGGCAATAAAATTACCTTTCTCAACAGTTGTCATGATGATAGAATGAGAAAATGCATGTAAGTGCTAAATACCTTTAAAAAATGGCTTAGCCCATTTTAAAAGTTCAAAAATTGGTAGCAATTAATAGCAGCAAATAAATAGATATCCACTTAAGTCCCCAGTAGATTGTAAATCTTACTTGGGGTCAGTCTAAGCACATCTCATAGCTCTGATTTCTTATAAAGAAGCCAAGCAAAAGGACACCTGCATTAAAGTGGGCTTAGACAGTGGAATTGGACTCAGTAACTTTGGTGAATGCTGGGAGGTTAGAAGGATAATGGCCATTTAAAATCCGGCTGTAGCCACTCAGCTCTACTTCACCTACCGTGTCACTGAGGTCCAGAGGCTTTATTAGCACAGATGTTTCCCTGGCTCCCGTTTGTTTAAAAGAACAGGTAGCAAAAAGGGATCGAGGGCAGTGGTAGTTCAATGGTGAAATTCTCAGTTTCCATGTGGGAGAAACAGATTCAATTCCTTGCCAATGTACCTGATGTGCAGTCACCACCATCTGTCCAAAGAGGTTCTTTGTTGCTATGGTGCTTCAGCAGAGATTCCAGACCAAGATTACGAAGGAAGGGCTGGTGAACTACATCCGAAAATCATCCAGTGAAACCCCTACGAATCACAACAATCTGATCCAGGGCTGGGTCATCATGAGTTGGAAGGCATCTTACCAGCAGCTCACAGTAGAAAGAGGAGGCAAAGGTTAAACTGGTGAGGGAGATAAATGCTAATGTAGAAGTGAATTTTGCCACGTTATGTTAAATCAATACTAACTGTGTTGAGGTTATTATTATATTATCTTTGCTGTTATCATTGACACAGGCTCAAAGAACATGATGGCTTTTTTCCCTGGGGGAAAAATCACTGGTCTGGTTTGAATATTTAAATGACCCCACAGCAGAGAGCATCAAAAAAGTGATGGTAGCATTTTGAAGAGTTACATTCTGAAAAGGCTTCTCCTCTCCTCAAAGCTACAGATTGTGACTGTGTAAACTCTTGGGCCTTTCAGATGAGCAGGGGCTGCTCTGGCCCAGACACTGAAAACAAAAATCATCTCCCACATTGGGGCCTAAATCAAATTGGATAAGCCTAAATGACAGGCGATATTAAAACTGGAGAAAAAAAGAACATATTTTTCTGTTGCCTGTTTGTTCTGTTGTGTTCCCACAAGAAACTGCTGTTCTTGAAAGCTTGTTACAATGCTTGCCAACAAGGGAATTGATAACCTTAAAAAACCTAGGAAAAATAAACCCACCGTGGAAACCCACTCAATCTTGAGAGCTCAGCTTGGGGCATGATGACCCAAGACTCTGATTTGGCCTTTTTTTATTTTTTCCCCTTCCCTTCTCAAAGATAACAAATAAATTAATGCACAAAGCCACATACATATTAGAAACATTTGTCCATTTTTTCCACTTACCCTCCGCGATATCAAGGGCTTGGTAATAAATAAGCTTGTCAGGAATTCTTTTCAGGAAACTGGACCACATTTTTAGTCTTGTCTATTCAACACATTGTTCAAAAATGTTTTGGTAACCTTTAAAGCCCTACTCCAGGAGAGAGGTTCCCATACCCCCAATTAAATTCTTTCCTATTTTGAAGGTCATTAAGACTTAGGGAGATGTGCTTATGTACGTGGGTTTGAGTCATTCATTGGTGTCCTCAAAGGAGGAGGGAGGAAGGTACAGAGCTTGTGAGGAAAAAGCCTTTCACAGAACAACCAGGCTGGGGTCTCCTGGGTTAGGCAAGCCTTCCCTAAAGGGAAACGGGAGACCATGGAGTGTTTGGCCTTGGCTGCCCACTAGGGAGGGATCATCGATGGGTGGGGCTCAGCCTGCTGTGGTGGATGCCCAGGATGTGAGCAGACCTGGGCAGAGAGGAGCATGGAGGAGCAGCTCCATGGAAAAGCTGTACAAAACCGTAACATAGGCAAGTTTGTCTTCAATACCTCTACCTACCAGATTTGGTCTTCTCACCCCTATCAAAACTTCTCATGAAAAGACTTCACAAAACTCATATACCTTCAAAGGTATATGAATGAAGACACACAGTATTGCCTCTCTCAGAGACACTTGCATTTTAGCAGGAGAGAAGTTTTTAATCAAGGTTCCTCCCAGTTGGTACCGGGGGTTCTGCGAGGGAACAAAAAAGTAGAGAATCTCCTCTTGACCATCTCTTTCTCAGACACATGCCTTACTTTTCTTCCTCTGAGGGAGCAGAAATCACTAGAGACCACTTGTGTCTGTGCTGAAATACGGCTCCCCGTGCTGGGTCCTCTCCAATTCCAACAGGTAATTTTCCCATCTTCACCTTTTGTTTGGTTTCATTTTCCTCTTTCTTTTGATCAAAAGTGAAGTTTCCATTGAATGGCCCTTTTTGCAACCCACCCAACCCTGAAATGATGGAAACCATGCTTGTGGTGCTCTGAACTACAAAAATTTCATTGATACCAGGAACTGCTTTCCAGTGCCTATATTTGAACAGAAAAGAAAGATTCAGCCAAGGATCACATAAGAGAATTTTAAGAGTTAATGGAGACCTTTGAGATCATTCCGTCTAGGACCCTCATTTTACAAATGTAGAGAATAAGGCAAAGAGAGAACTCATTTTCCTACGGCAAACCTTTAAACCCAGGTCTTGTGACTTAAGTCCAATGCTTTTTCTCTTCAGCCTCCAGGCAGAGTTTTTGTTTTTTTTTTTTTCCTTTTCTCAATGATGGCTCATATTCTCTCTCTCTCTCTCTCTTTTTTTTTTTCATTGTGATTTGGGTGAAAGTTTACAGAGCAAATTCACTTTCCATACATCAGTTCACATACACTTTGTCTCATGACATTGACCACAATTGACCACAATGCAACAGCTCCCCTCCCACTTCCTCCTGATAGTTACCTCTTCTCTGTGTCCATCCCTACATGCACTCCTGCCCCCTTTTATCTCCCATGATTCTTCTCTCCAAGGAGTGTATCTACCTCAGGTAAATGTTCAACTCATATGCCTGTCTTTTGTTTGGCTGGAAACCACAGGTATGGGTTCAATTCCAGACCTGAAGGGCAGCTAGGGGCCATAGTCTCAGTGGTTCCACCAGGCTCTAAGGGACCAGCAAAACTGGTCCCTGCCCCCCCCCCTTTTTTTCTCTCTTCAAATGATTTTCAGTTTTGTTCCACATTGTTTTCCCTCTCTATCAAGGATCTCCTACATAGATCCCCTTCTAAGTGGATGACAGTGGTAGCCAGGCACTATCTAGTTCTTCTGGTCTCATAGTTGTATAGGCTGCAGAGTGGATGGTGTACCAGTCGCTAGGACTAATTGTTTCCATGAATTTTGGTTTTCTTCATTTTTCTTTGCTCTTGACGAGGAGAGACCCGTTGTTGCATCTGGATGGCAGCTTGTTAGCTTTTAAGATTCCAGTCACTACTCACCAAAGTAGGAGGTGGACCAGTCTTTTGTATAGTATGTTATACCAATTGAGCTTGATGTCCCCTGTGACTATGGTCCTAAGCCCACAGGTTCAACTACTCAGTCCCTCTGGGTAGCTGG
>NW_006921602.1:20809523-20833492 GCF_000298275.1 Orycteropus afer afer
GTAAGGTGGAAGGTCGACAAAAGAGGGGAAGGCCCTCAACGGGATGGATTGACACAGTGGCTGCGGTGATGGGTTCAAGTATAGCAAGGATCATGGTGCTAGCACAGGACCAGGCAGTGTTTTGTTCTGTTGTGCATGGAGTTGCAATGAGTCAGAGATGACCCGATGGCACCTAACAGCAACACCATTTGTATCTTTCTGTTTAAAGTGGGTTTCTTGTAGATAATATTAGATGGAGCTTGTTTTTTATCCACTTTGACAATTTCTGTTTTATAATTGGTATATTTAGCCCATTCATATATAGATGTGATTTTTTTATATAGCTCTTTAATATCTAACATATTTATAACTGTCTTCCACTCAGTGCCCTTGTTCTTTGTTTCTTTTTCTTTTGTTTTGTTCTGTCTTGTCTTTCACTCTTTTACTATCTTCCTTAGTTTTAATTGAACATTTTATGTGATTCCATTTTATTTATTTTCTTATCATATCAATTATACTTCATGTAAAAAAATATTTAGTGGTTGCTCTAGAATTTGCAATATATAATTACCACAAATCTAAGTCCACTTTCAAATAATTCTATACCATTTCACAGGTAGTATAAGTACCTTATAATAGGGTATTCTCAATTCTTTCCTCTCATCCCTGTTACATTATTGTTATTCATTTCATTTGTTCATAAACTATAATCCTTTGATATGGTGCTGCTATTCTTACTTGGAACAGACTGCTATCTATTAGATCATTTTTTTTTTTTTATTATTAGGATTTGGGTGAAGATTTACAGAGTAAATTCACTTTTCATACAGCAGTTCACATATACTTTGTCTCATGTCATTGACCAAAATTTACAATGCAGCAGCTCCCCTCCCACTTCCTCCCCATAGTTACCTCCTCCCAGTGTCCATCCCTTCATACTCTCCTGCACCCTGAGAGGCCCATTGTCTGCCAACCCTGTATATGATCTTGGATACACTCTCCATTTAGACATACATAATTGTTTAGCTTGTTCACCCATCTATCCGTCCCTATACCCATGTTTGCTTTCATTGACAACTCAGTATTGTATTTGCAAAGGGGTTCATATTTGTTGTTTGTACTGCCCATGCTATTAGATCATTTAAGAATAAGAAAAAATAAAAGATTTTAGTTTGCATTGATTTATTCCTTCTCTAATGTTCTTCCTTTCTTTATGTAGAGCTGAGTTTCTGACCTTTATCATTTACCTTCTCTCTGAAGAACTTTTGACATTTCTTGCAATCCAGGTGTATTGGTGACTAATTCCCTCAACTTGTGTTTGCCTGAGAAAGTCTTTTTTTCTCTTTCACTTTTGAAAAATAATTTTCCTAGATACAGAATTCTAGGAGGATGGTTTTTTTCTTTTCAATATTTTAAATATTTCATTCCACTCTCTTATTGTTTATATGGTTTCTGAATAGAATTTCAATGAAATTATTGTCATTCTTCCTCTATTGTTGTGATGATTATGGTTATGTTTCAGCTTGGCTGGGCCATGATTCCCTGTGGTTTGGCAGTTATGATGTAGTTATCTCTCATGATGAGATCTGATATAATGTAATCACCTCCATGGTGAGATCTGCTATGAGCAGCCAATCAATTGAAAGGGATTCTCCTCAGGAGTGTGGCATGTTTCCAATATATATGAATATTTTGGCAAAGCTCTCATATTTTTGCTCAATCTGTATCCTGTATCTGGCTTATCATTATCTGACCCTTGGTTCTTTGGGCTTGAGTCATTGGCCTACCATATTGCCTGCTGATCATGAGGTTTGTTAACCTTTATGGCTTGTGAGCCATCAGCTTGCCATCTTACTTTCTGCTCTAGGATTCATCAGCCTCCACAGCCTGTGAACCAGAAGCTTGCCTTCTGAATTGCCAGTCTTGGTTTCACCAGCCCCTGCAGCTATGTGAATCAGGAGAAGCCTCCAGCCGGAAATCTGACACATGGACTTGGGACTTGATAGCCTCTACAACCATGTGAGCCATTTCCTTGAGATAAATCTCTCTCTCTCTCTCTATATATATATATAGAGAGAGAGAGAGAGAGCCCAGCCTAAGATATTTGGTACTGAGAGTGGCTCTAAAGAAACAAAAGTATAAGGATGAGTTTTCTAATCGATTCTTAAGTCTGACGAGTCTTAAAGATGCTGATGACTCTGCTTCAATTGGTAAAGAGGGCACTGCTAATCACATGGCAGGATTATGTAGTGGCCTACACTAAGTTGAAGTACCAGACTTGCCTTGGTATACTATAGAAGAAGATATCCAAAGACTTAGGGAAATTGGCATGTTCAAGTAGATTTATCAGGTTAGATCCATAGACCCACACACGGCATGCCCAGAAGACACACTTTTAACCACAACAGTGAGGAACAAATTTGTGAAGGAAGCCCCAGCATCCTTGAAGACTGCTCTGATTGCTATTTTACCTAAGTCAGATTTGACAGTGGGAATTGCCCTTATGGAATTAAGACACCTATTGGGTTGATTGGACCTTGTTGTAGTAGGGGCCAAGTGGCAGCACTTAATTGACAAAGACAAGGTGAGTGTGGCTATCATAATGGAGTGCAGAGTCAAAGTAGTAATCAGAATGGTCTGACTTGTATAGACTTATGGCATTGGCTACTTAGGCATGTTGTCCCTAAGAGTGAGGTAGATGGGAAATGTACTAAATATTTCCTTGGTGTGTATCAGTGGAAGAATTGTAGGTCAAGTGAACAGCAGTCTAACTTCAATCACCAGAATAGAGAGTCACACCCCCTCAATCAATTCCCAGACTTCAGCCAGTTTATACACCCACAACCCCTTGAATGAAAGGTAGATGGGGTCTCTTTGAAGAAGTACCCTACTACATTGCCAAAAAATTTATGCTGTTAATTGTTCTCTCAGTCTCCCTCAGGGATCTATGGCCTTTTATGAGAATGACTGTTTACTGGGGAAAAGGAAATAATCAGACTTTTTTTTTTTTTTTTGCATACTGAACACTTGCTCTGAATTGATGCTAATTCCAGGAGACCCAAAACATCATTGTGGTACACCAGTCAGAGTAAGGGCATATGGAGGTCAAGTTATTAATGGAGTCTTAGCTCAGGTCCATCTCACAGTGGGGCCAATGGGGACCCAAACCCATCCTGCAGTGATTTCCTCAGTTCCAGAATGCATAATTGGAATAGACATACTCAGCAACTGACAAAACCCTCAAATTGAATTCCTGACATTTGGAGTAAGGACTATTGTGGTAGGAAGAGACAAGTGGAAGCCATTAGAACTGCTCTACCTATGAAAATACTAAACAAAAAGCAACAAAGATTTATCTCAAGGAAATGGCTCACATTCCTAGAGGGATTGGCATCCACTCCTCGGAAGGAAGGTTGGGCAATCTACTTCCGTAGTGATACCACCTCAGAAACCCAAGGAGGGGTCTCTATGAGTCAGAGACTACTTGACAACACGTAACAACAACAACAACAACAGAGGGAGTGCAGAAATTAGCATCACCATTATGGATTTAAAGGATGCAGGAGGATGATGGTATAGTGCCTAAGGCATTTGACTGCTAACAAGAAGTATGGCAGTTCAAACTCACCAGCCACTCTGTGAAAGGAAGATGGGGCAATATATTTCCATAAAGATTTACCACCTCAGAAACCCAAAGGGGGTCTCTATGAGTCAGAATCAACCTGATGGCAGTAAGTTTGCTTTCTATTTGTTTTTATTTGGCCTGTGCAAAACAAAACAAACAAACAAAACAGATTGATCTTGGAGAATCACAGTGGATTATCATAAACTAACCAGGTGGAGATTCCAATTACTGCTGCTGTTCCAGATATTGTTTCATTGCTTGAGCAAATTAATACATCTCCTGGTACCTGGTATGCAGCTATTGACCTGGTCAATATCTTTTTCTCAAGTCTTGCTTTGAAAGATTACCAGAAGCCATTTGCCTTCATCTTGCAAGGCCAACAATACACCTTCACTGTCATGTCTCAGAGGTATATCAGCTCTCCAGCACTATGTCATAATTTAGTCCACAGAGAATTTGATTGCCTTTCCTTTCCACCAGACATCACACTGGTCCATTACATTGATAACATTATGCTGATTGGATCTAGTACAGAAGAAATATCAATGACTCTAGACTTATTGATAAGACATTTACATTCTAGAGGGTGAGAAATTAACCTGACAAAAATTCACAGCCCTTCCACTTCAGTGAAATTTCTAGGGGTTCATCCAGTGTTATTGCATCTGGCCCCTCCCACAACTAAAATGGAGGCACAATGCCTGGTCGGCTTTGAAATTTGGAAGCAAAATATTCCTTATTTGGGTGTGCTACTTTGACCTATTTGTTAAGTAACTTAAAAAAGCTTCTAGTTTTGAGTGAGACTCAGAATAAGAGAAGGATCTGCAATAGGTTCAGGCTGCCATACAAGCTGCTTGCCACTTGGGTCATATGATCCAGCTGATCCAATGGTGCCTGAAGTGTCAGTGGCAGATAGAAATGCATTTAGAGTTTTTGGAAGGCCCCTATTGGTGAATCACAGCACAAACCCTTAGGATTTTGGAGCAGAGAACTACTCTTCTTTTGAGAAACAGTTTTTGGCTTGTTACTGGGCCTTAGTAGAGACTGAACACCTACACATAAACCACCAAGTCACCATGTGGTCTGAGCTATCCATTATGAACTTGGAATTGTCTGACCCACAAAGTTGGACATGCACAGCAGCACACTATCATTAAATGGAAGTGGTATATATGAGATTGCACTTGAGCAGGACATGAAACCACAAGTAATTTGCATGACAAAGTGGCCCAAATGTGCATGGTTTTCACTCCAGTTACAATATCTTCCCTCTCCCAGCCTGCACCTATGACCTCATGGGGAGTTCCTTATGATCAGTTGACTTTAGAAGAGAAAAGTCATGCCTGGTTTACAGATGGTTCTGCATGATCTGCTGGCAGATGAAAAGACTCACTTCACAACAAATAAAGTGTGGCAATGTGCCCATGCTTATGGAGTTCACTGATCTTATGATGTTCTTCATCATCCTGGAGCAACTGGCTTGATAGGACAATGGAATGGCCTTCTGAAGACACAATTATGGTGCCAGCCAGGTGGCAATATTTTACAGGGTGGGGGCAGTGTTCTCTAGGAGGCTATATATACTCTAAACCAGCATGCAATATATGGTGCTGCTTCTCCAAAAGCCAGGATTTATGGATTTAGGAACCACGGGGTGGAAATGAGAGTGATACCACTCACTATTACCCTTAGACCCACTCACAAAATGTTTGCTTCCTGTCCCTGCAACCTTATGCTTCTTAAGACTGTCTGTAAGTCTTAATTCCAAAGTGAGGAATGTTCTCACCTGGACACACAGTACTTATTCCATTGAACTGGAAGTTAAGACTGCCACCTGGCCATTTTGGTCTCCTCATGCCTCTGGATCAACAGACAAAGAAGGGAGTTACTGCACTGGCTGGAGTGATTACCAAGAGGAAATCAGATTGATATTATACAATGGAGGTAAAGAAGAGTATGTCTTGAATACAGGAGATTCCTTAGGACATCTCTTAGTTCTACCATGCCCTGTGATTGAAGTCAATGAAACACTACAGCAACTCAATTGTGGTGTGATTATTAAAGACCTGGACCCTTCAGGAATAGAGGTTTGGGTCACCCTACCAGGTAAATAACCATGACAAGCTGAGGCAATTCCTGAAGACAAAGGAATACAGAATGGATAGTGGAAGAACATGTTCTAAATACCAGTTACGACCATGTGACCAGTTGCAGAAATGAGGACTGTGATTGTTATGAGTATTATTCCCTCGTATGAGTGTATCAATTTTTTTCCTTCATTTATAAGATATAAGATATAAATGGGGCTGATACGTTTCTAGTTGTATGCACATTAGTTGTATCATGTTAGGTGCAAGCATGTCTTTATAATTGTCTTTACTTTAGAGATTATGTAGGTTTTATGGAAATGTGTACAAGTGTCACATTGACAAGGGGTGGACTGTGATGGTTAAGGTTGTATGTCAGTTTGGCTGGGCCATGATTCTCAGTGGTCTGACAGTGATGTAGTCATCCTCCATGATGAGATCTGATATATTATAATCACCTCCATGATGAGATCTGCTAGGAGCAGTCAACCAGCATGGGTGTGGCCTACTTCCAATATACATGGATGTTCTGGCAAAGTCCTCTGTTTTTCATTTGATCTGGATCCTACATCTGGCTCATCATCATCTGACCTCCTGTTCTTTGAACTTGAGTCAGTGGTCTGCTGTATTAACTGCTGATCTTGGGATTCATTAACCTCTGCATCCTGTGAGCCAGCAGCCTGCCATCTTACCTGCCAACCTTGAATTCTTCAGCCTCCACAGCTTGTGAGCAAGCAGCTTGCTGTCTGACCTGCCAATCTTGACTTTGTCAGTCCCTGCAGCTATGTGAGTCAGGAGAAACCTCCAGCCTAATATCTGACCCACAGACTTGGGACTTACCAGCCTCTACAACTGCATGAGCCATTTCCTTGAGATCTCTCTATATATCTATATATCTATCTCTATATCTCTATATCTATCTATCTATCTATCTATCTATCTATCTATCTAAATATATATGTAAGCTTCACTGATTTTCTTCACTAGAGAACTCAACCTAGGATAATATGTGAGGTGTTTTTCGTTTTCCCCTCTGACATCTTTCAAGATTTTCTCATTGTGTGATTTTCTGCAGTTTGAATACAATATGCCTACATATAGATTTTTTTTTCTTTTGTATTTAGTTTGCTTGGTGTTCTCTGAGCTTCCTAGATTTATGATTTATTGTCTGTCATCAATTTGGGAAAATTCTCAGCCATTGTTACTCCAAATATTTCTTCTGTTCCTATGTCTTTTTATTCTCCTTCTGGTATTCCCATTATGTGGATGTTATACCTTTTGTAATTGTCCCACAAGTCTTGGGTATTCACTCTGCTCTGTTTTTTTAGTCTTTAATCTCTTTGCTTTTCAGTTTGGGAAGTTTCTCCTAAGATATCTTCAAGTTCATTGATTCTTTCCTTGGCCATGTCCAGTCTATTGATTAGGCCATCAAAGCATTCTTCATTTGTCTTACATATTTTTTATTTCTATCATTTCATTTGGATTCTTTCTTAGAGTTTCCATCTTCTGCTTACATTAGCCATCTGTTCCTGTATGCTGTCCACCCCTTCTATTAGAGCCCTCAGTATGTTAATCAGTGATTTGAGATTCCTAGTCTGGTAATTCCAAAATCTTTGCTGTAACTGAGTATGGTTCTGATGCTTGCTTTGTCTCTTCAGACTGTGTTTTCGGGTTTTTTTTAACATGCTGTGGGACAAAGAACTTAATTTGATCCTTTGACTATGGTTTCTGAAAATAACCCAAGCAATCAAGATGCCTCTGTTTTCCAAAATAGCCAGGCAAGTATGGGCTACACAGGCCTTATACTTGGCAAACTAACTTCAGGAAGGGAGAAGGGCCTAATAAAGTCATGTGTAATCACTCATTGGATCAATCATAGCTATGCATTAAGGCCCAAGTCATGCATATTCATTGAAGTCTCAATGATTAGGGGACTCATGACTTTGGAGATCTCTCTTCGGGGTCTCCTGGATCAGTGAGAACATCTATGCATGGGAGAAGGTGCAGCACCTCTCTGGGGACATAGAGGCCCTGTGCTGGGAATTCTCCCAGAATTGTCTGTGAGTTCTTTGTGGCCACTGCAATGAATTATTGAACCCAGGAGCTCTGGTGGTGTAGTGCCTAAGGCATTTGATTGCTAACCAGAAGGCTGGTGGTTCAAACCCACCAGCCACTCCTCTGAAGGAAGGTTGGGCAATCTACTTCCGCAGTGATACCTCCTCAGAAACCCAAGGAGGGGGCTGCTATGAGTCAGATCTGACTCCACGGCAGTGAGTTTGTTTTTTTGTTTTTTTTTTTCCAGAGAAGTAGTGCTGAAGCTTTCAATTCTATAATCTTCTGTCACAATACAAGAGTCCTATTGATGTGGCATGGTAGTATGGTGTAGGGGGAGAGGAAGCATTCTATAATTCTATGACTAGCTCTCAGTCATTTAGCTAGCCTGTATCCCTGGACAGTGACCTTAACCAGTACTTTTCAGTGTTTCCACCTCCCCTCACTTAGATGAGACAGGAAAGCTAGAGGAGGTTGAAATTAGATATTTCTCTTCCTCCAGGTCAGTTAGGCTTAGGTAAAAACCAATTTAATTAGATAAAATAGTTTCCCTTGAAGAGAACAGAAAGCTCTAGATGGATTTTAAAATGATTACTTTCCCTCTCCCTCTATCAGAAGCACTAAAGGAGCTCTGGTGGTGCAGAGGTTAAGGCATTTAGCTGCTGGTTTGAACCTATGAGCCACTCCATGGGAGAAAGATCAAGCAGTCTGTTTCCATAAAGATTTACTGCCTTGAAAACCCTGTAGGGCAGTCCTACTCTGCCCTAAAGAGGTGCTGAGTCAGAATTGACTCCACAGCAGTGGGTTTGTTTTTTTTGGTTTTTATAGGAAACACAAGGGGATTTGTTCTGATCTTCTCTCAAGAACTTGGTGTGGCTTCTGGAGGTAAATCTCACAGAAGTGTAGGGGCCCCTCCAAGACTCCCCCCCTTCCAGAGTTTGTTTGGTTTTGACTCTCAAGGTAGTCCATATTATGCCTTCAACAATTCATTATGTACAGTTTAAAGTGTACCTACTAGTAATGGTTTCAGCTGAGAACTTCTGCTTCTGGCATTCTGTTCCCACTAAGTTGTGATTCTCTGTATCCACCTTCTGTCTCTCTCATTTTGGGGGCAGCAGTCTACACTCTGATCTTAATTTTCTGATTCTCTGATTGAACTAAGAAGAGATGTACAGAATTCAAAAGCTAAAAAAAGAAGAAGAAGAGTATACAGTTTCCTTCCAATGTCTTGTCCTAGTCTCCCAGTCCACAGAAGCAACCCCAATATTGGTTTCTTGATATATATCCAAGTAATTATGATGCAGCTGGTCTCAAAACAAGCCTTTGGGAGTGTGTGTGTGTGTGGGGGGGGCCTACTGTATAGTCTTATTTTACAGAAGAGAGAACTGATACCTAAAGAGATTAAAACATAATAGCACCACCCTCATAGAGTATAGGGAAAATGATAGCAGATTTTATATTAATGCTCTTAGTTCTGTGTTTGACATGTCCCAAAAGCACAGCATGTGCTAGCTGTTATCATTGTCTTGCTGAAGGCCAGTGCTATTATGGGACTAAAGGACTACAGCTATCCCTATCCCCAGCCCACCAAGCCCCTTTCTTCTTCCACATAGGGGAAAGCTGAATTCTTCCTCTGGCATGGAACCATGCCAGGAAGGCCTTCTCTCACCCCCACAGCCTGCTTCAGGAGTACCAAAGGCCTTGATTCAAAAGGAAGCTTGACAGGGTAAAAAATGCCTCTCATTAGGCCCTTTGGGAGGATGCAAGCCTCTTTACGCCCTCCCTCCGTCCTTTTGTGGCATCAAACATTTAAATTCAGGGATTATTTCCCAAAGATGACTGATTTCATATCTGAAAAACCTTCCCAGAAAAGGGACTGGAAATTCTACAGAATGAAGAGCTTCATTCTTGATATTTGAGTCAGTAATGGTTTAAAAGATATTCCGTTAATGGTCCTAGCAACCCTTCATTTCCACATACTCCTATCCTGAGCTAATAAATAATACAATGAAGCTTCACCAGGGGTCTGTTTTTGGACAAATTATCTTTTCAACACTTGGATCAGTTTACTTCATAGCTTTGTTGCTTCCTGTTTCTCTGCATTCAATTGGCTTGCTTCAGAGCTGGACATGAGTATGGGCTTTGTGTGTGAGCATACGAAGAATTCCTCTGCATTTCTTAAAATCCAACATTCTTCCTTGATAGCCCCCATGGGAGACAGCCTGATGTGGTGGAAGGAACCCTTGACTTGGAGGCCAAGCACCTGGATTCTGGTCCCAGCTGTGTGCTGACTCTGCACTCTTGGGCAAGTGTTTTAAACCCTTGGGGGCAGGCTTCCTCCTCTCAACGTGCTGGTGCTTCTCTCTCATTCATGAAATTTCTTCCCATTGCATTGCTCCATTTAAATCTCACCATTACTCTGAGTGAAAAATATGATAATTCCCATTGACGGCAACTGAGAGCTGAGATAAAAGCAGCAGTGTGGGAACTAGAATCCAGTCTTCTTCCAGGTCTTGGGGTGGAGCATCAGTAGCAAGTGATGGAACCCCTATCCCTCCAGCCTCTGCCAATCTACATCTCCATTACCTTTCTTACACTTTCCACTCATTTCCTCTTCCAACCTCAACTTTCCCTTTTGTTATTGTTCCACTCTCTTCACTGGCTTCTACTTCCTTTCCGCCATCCCTTTCTCCACATTTCCCCTCAGTCCTCACTTCTGCTTCTCACTCATGTCATTCCTCCATTCATACTTTCAGCTATGATGAATTACCCATGCTCAGTGCCAGTACTGTCTTAGGAACTGGAAATACCCAAGAGAGTGAGAAGCATTTGCCCTTGGAAGCTCATAGTCTAACATGAGAGATAGAAGAATAAATAAATAATACCATATAATAAGTGTTGTACTAGGAAGGAAATCTACTTGTGGGAAGACAAAGGAAGAAAGTGATTAGCTTTGCTAGAGGAACAGGGGCTGGGGAGTTTTACGGGAAATGTAAAGACATTCATATTTGATTTTTTTGATACCTCCTCCTTCCAAGAAGGATTTTAGAAGAACAAATGGAGGGCATGTTTCAGAGATAGAGAACATTATCATTTATTATATAGCCTACTATATATGGGGAGCTCTGGAGCCTTAGGAGCTCTGGTAGCATAGTTGCTAAGGCACTTGACTGCTCACCAGAAGGCTGGCGGTTCAAACCCACCAGCCACTCCTCAGAAGTAAGATAAGGCAATTCACTTCCATTGGGATTCTGCCTCGGAAACCCAAGGAGGGGTCTCTTTGACCCGGGGCCAGCTCGACGGCACATAACAAAAACAACTACTGGTGGCTTAGTGCCTAAGGCATTTGACTGCTAACCAGAAGGCTGATGGTTCAAACCCACCAGCCACTCCTTGGAAGGAAGGTTGGGCAATCTACTTCGGTAGTGACATAGCCTCGGAAACCCTAGGAGAGGTCGCTATGAGTCAGACCCGACTCGATGGCAGTGCATTTTTTACTATATATCAGCCATTTTAAACTTGCCCAGGGGCATACAACTAGACAATTCAAAAGTATGTTCACATCTCAGACTCTTACCTAACCCCATGCTAACTCCCTCTTGGAGAGTAATTTCTAAGGAAAATAAAATAAAAAACAAAACACAGAGATAAGCAAAAAAGGAAAATCCAAAGTACACGGAATCAACTTCAAGGGGAAAAACACTTCCATCAAGCAAGGGTGAATCCTTAAGTGCTCATAAGGAAAGCAGTGAGGTGTGGTTGGAGTTTGAAGAGTGATTCATAAAGGGAAGGAAAGATAAAGTGACCAGGAATCTTTTATGGCAACAAATGGAATTGATGACTGTATTGCACTGCTTTGAAATTCTAAATAGATTTTGCAAGAAGGTAGAAGCAGAATGTGCTGGAAAAGGGAATGTGGAAGATACATCCAATATGAGAGTCCATCTCTCCTTTGCTCTGTGACCTCATTTCCATCAAGCTTTCTTCTGTGTACCAGGCTACCAAGTGGACAGAAAACTGCTCTGCAGAAACCCAGGAGAAGCAGTAAGGATAAGGAGCTACCACAGGGCAGGATCGGTCTAAAAGGTCTAGTCATGCACCTCTCGATTCCAAGTCCAAGGTACGGGCGCAGTGATGGAAAGGTGTGTGCCCCCCCAACACATACACATTGACAAACCTAGATCCTTCCATGGTGGCAATACCCATGGTAGAATAATTACTGGTAGAGAAAGGAGCATTCACTTCATCCTTTCCAGACACCTCCATGTGCCAGGCACTGTGGGCACACTGGAAGGACACTGTGAACAAGACTTGGTTTCTACCTTCAAGGACCTTGGGGTTTCATTTGTACTTCCTGGAATTGTTTACATATTGTCACACCAAGTGTCCCCAGGCTTACATTAACAAAACAGATGAGAACTCACTGCTTGATTTAATAAATCTGTATTCAAAATGTATCAAAAAAGGCCTGAGGTTTGAAAACACTCTTGCATTTGGTCAAGTAAGACTTAAAATAGATAGAGGTCATGAGTGATAGAATGATGGGCTCTGCAGTCAGACAGACAGCCTTCAAATCCTGGCTTGTATTTGGAGCAAAGGGTTTATCTTGTGCACATCATGCTCCTTTTGTATTAAACTGAAAACCAAAAACCAAACCAAACTCACTGACATTAAGTGGATTCTGACTCCTAGAAACCCCCATTACATTTCCAAGGCTGTAAATCTTTATGGAAGAAGACTGTCTTATCTTTCTTCCATGGAACAGCTGGTGGATTTGAACCACTGATGTTTTGAGTAGCAGCCAAATGCACCACCAGAGCTCCTTGTAGTCCATGATATATATTCAGTGTTCTTCTGCAACACCACAGTTCAAATACATCAACTCTTTTTTTTTTTTTAACGCATCAATTCTTCTGTGGTTTTCTTTAGTCATTTTCCAGTTTCACATGCATATGAGGCTACTGAAAAGACTATGGCTTGGGTCAGACACACCTTAGTCTTCAAAGTGACATCTTTGCTCTTTAACACTTAAAAGAGATCTTTTGCAGCAGATTTGCCCAATGCAATAGGTCCTTTGATGTCTTGACAGCTACTCCCAGGGGCTTTGAATGTGGATTCTAGTAAATGAAATCCTTGACAATTTGCAACCTTTTCTCCTTTTGCCAAGATGTTGCTTGTGGTCCAGTTGTGAGGATTTTTGTTTACTTTAAGTTGAGATGTAATCCATTCTGAAGGTTGTAGTCTTTGATCTTCACTAGTAGGTGCTTCAAGTTTTCTTCACTTTCAACAAGGAAGGTTGTATCATCAGCATTTTGCAGATTGTTAATGAGTCTTCCTCCAATCCTGATACTGTGTTCTTGTTCGAGTAGTTCAGTTTTCTCAGATTATCTGCTCAGCAGACAGATTGAGTAAGTATGGTGAAAGTATACATACTTTCCCTGATATTAAACCATGCAGTATCCCCTTATTCTGTTTGAATGACTGCATAGTAAGTGTTCAATTTTTATGGGATTGTATTTGAAATATGCACATACCAGACTAGGAGAAAATATTTGTAATATATGGAACAGACAAATTCTCAGTACCCAGAATATATAAAAACTCCTAGGAATCAGTGAGATTTCAAGCAATAGAAAACTGGATAAGGAGCCTTGGGGTTGCAGTAGTTAAGCACTCAACTGTTAACCAAAAGATTATAAGTTCAAACCCACCAGCTCCCTCCATGGGAGAAAGATGTGGAGTCAGCTTCTATAAAGATATATGGCCTAGACAAAGGATATGAGTAAGTAATTCTTGAAAGTATGAATATAAAATGTCAGTTCACATATGAAAATATTCAAAATCCACAACAATGGACCATCCCATATCAACTTGAGTCAGAGCCACTATGAGTCAATTGGCTTGACAACAACTAACAACAAACAGGTAAATAACTTAGTGCTGTGCATGTGGAAGAGGCTCAGCAATGTAGCTTTTATTATCATTACCTTTTTCCTACAGTAGGTCAACAAACCCCCTGCCCAATATTGGAATTAGAAAGGCCAACTTTTAGCTCAGTCTCTTTCTCCAGATAAGAACACTAAAGCCAAGGAGGTTCAATTGCTTGTCCAAAATCACACATTTAGTAAGCTTTAGACCTTTAAGTCTGTATTCTTGCTCCTAAGTCTAGTGCTCTAACAATACATATCAAGTTCTCAAGGCTCAGCAACACTTGGCATTGGCTTCATTCCCATGTATCTAAAAATTCAATGTCTCTTTCTTTTACACACATCTCACCAGACTTCAAGGAGCTCTGGTAGCATAGTGCCTAAGGCACTTGACTGTTAATCAGAAGGCTGGAGGTTCAAACCTACCAGCCACTCCTCAGAAAGAATATCGTGCAATCCACTTCCGTAGTGATACTGCCTCGGAAACCCAAGGAGGGGCTGCTATGAGCCGGGTCTGACTCGACAGCACATAACAACAACAACAACAGCAACACCAGACTTCAGTAGGAGAAGTTGTTGTTAGGTGCCATTGAGTTGGCTCCGACTCACAGCCACCCTGTGTACAACAGAACTAAACACTGCCCAGTCCTGTGCCATCCTCACAATGTCTGCTATGCTTGTGCCCATTGTTGCGGTCACTGTGTCACTTCATCTCATTAGGGTCTTCCCCCTTTTTTTGCTGACCTTCTACTTTACCAAGCATGATATCCTTCTCCTGGGACTTGTCCCTGGTGAAAACATAACCAAAATAGATAAGACAAAGTCTAGCCATTTTCACTTCTAAGGAGCATTCTGCCTGCCCTTCTTCCAGGACAGATTTGTTCCTTCTTCTGGCAGTCCAAGGTATTTTCAGTATTCTTAGCCAATACCACAGCTCAAAGGCATCAACTCTTCTTCAGTCTTCCTTGTTCATTGTCTACCTTTTATATGTATATGAAGCAATTGAAAATGCCCTGGGTTAGGTGCATCTTAGTCTTCAAAGTGAAATCTTTGCTTCTTAACATTTTAAAGAGGTCTTTTGCAGCAGATATGCCCAGTAAAATATGATGTTTGATTTCTTGACTGCTGCTTCTATGGGTGTTGATTGTGGATCCAAGTAAAATAAAATCCCTGACAACTTCAATCTTTTCTCCATTTATTGTGTTGTTGCTTATTGGTCCAGTTTTGAGGATTTTTGTTTTCTCTATGTTGAAGTGTAATCCATGTTGAAGGCTGTAGTCTTTGATCTTTATCAAAAGCACTTCAAGTCATCCTCACTTTCAGCAAGCAAGGTTGTCTCATCTGCATTTTCCAGATTGTTAATGATTCTTCCTCCAATCCTGATGCCACATTCTTCTTCATATATTCCAGCTTCTCAGATTATTTGCATATCATACAGATTGAATCATATGGTAAAAGGATACAACCCAGATGCATATCTTTCCTGATTTTACACCATGCAGTATCCCCTTGTTCTGTTCCTCTTGTTCTATGTATGTTTCTCATGAGCACAATTAAGTGCTCTGGAATTTCCATTCTTTCCAATGTTATCCACAATTTGTTATGATCCACAGAGTTGAATGCTTTTGCATAGTCAATACAACACAGGTAAACATCTTTCTGGTATTTTTTGCTTTCAGCCAAGATCCATCTGACATCAGCAATGATATTTCTTATTCTGCATCCTCTTCTGATTCCAGCTTGAATTTCTGGAAGTTCCCTGCAATCGATTTTTAATTATCTTCAGCAAACTTTTACTTGTATGTGATATTAATGATATTGTTTGATACTTTCCACATTCTTTTGGATCACCTTTCTTTGGAATGGGTACAAATATGGATCTCTTCCAGTCAGTTGGCCAGGAAGCTATCTTCCAAATTTTTTGGCATAATCAAGTAAGTGCCTGTATTGCTGCATCCATTGTTTCTTCCATTTGATTTAGCTACCCTCCATTCAAGAACAAGTTTCAGAGTCTCTTCTGACATCCATTTTGGTCTTTTCTTCCTTTCCTGCTTTTTAATGACCTTTTGCCTTCTTTACATATGATGTTCTTGATGTCATACCACAACTCCTCTGGTCCTCGGTCACAAATCTATTCTTCAGATGGTTAAATTCAGGTAGGATAAAATCAAGGTTGTATTTTGGCTTTCATGGACTTGTTTGAATTTTCTACAGCTTCAATTTGAACTTGCATATGAGCAATTGATGGTCTGTTCCACAGTCAGTTCCTAGCCTTGTTTTGACTTATGATATTGGTATCTCTTTCCACAGATGTAGTTGATCTTATTCTCATGTATTCTGTCTGGCTAGTTCCACATAGCCACTGTTTATGTTGTTGAAAATGAGTATTTGCAATGAATAAGTTATTGGTCTTGTAAACTTCTATCATGCACTCTCTGGCATAATTTCTATCACAAGGGTCATATTTTCTAACTACCAACAATTCTTCTTTGTTTTCATCTTTCACATTCCAATCACCAGTAATTATATATTGTGATTGCGTATTTGGTCAATTTCAGACTGCAGAAGTTGGTAAAAATCTTCAAGTTTTTCATCTTTTGCTTTAGTGGTTGGTGAGTAAATTTGAATAATAGTCATATTAGCTGCTCTTCCTCATAGGCATATGGATATTATGCTATCACCGACAGTATTACACTTCAGGATAGATCTTGAAATGTTCTTTTTGACAATGAATATGATGCCATTCCTCTTCAATTTGTCATTCTCAGCATGGTAGACCATATGATTGTCTATTTCAAAACGGTCAATACTAGCCTATTTCAGCTCACTAATGTCTGGAATATTGGTCTTTATACGTTCTATGTCATTTTTGACAACTTCCACTTTTCCTAGATTTATACTTTGTACATTTCGTGTTCTATTTATTAATGAATGTTTGCAGCTGTTTCTTCCCATTTTGAGTCTTGCCCCAATAGCAAACACAGGTACCAAAAGCTTTACTCCATCCATGTCATTAAGGTCAACTATTTTGAGGAGACAGCTTTTTCCCAGTGGTATTTTGAGGACCTTCTTACCTGAGGGCTCATCTTCTGGCACTATATCAGACAATGTTTCATGGCTATTCATGAAATTTTCCAGTAGTATATCAGACAGTGTTTCACTGCAATTCATAAAGTTTTCAGTGGCCATTTTTTTCAGAAGTGGAAGGCTCCGTCCTCTTCCCAGTGTGTCTTAGCCTGGAAGCTCCACCAAAACCTGTCCACCATGAGAGATTCTACTGGTATTTGAAATGCTGGTGGCATAGCCTCCAGCCTCACAGCAACACACAAGCCACCACAGTACAGATAAACTGAGAGAAGAGTGGTGGAGACATGCAACCCCAATGAAAGCTTTACTCATAGCATGGATATTTTGCTCGAAGGCAAAGGCAAAATGAATGCCAGTTATGGTAATTTTGTGGTTGCCATCCAATGCTCCAAGGAAATAAATCACTAACAACTAGCATTTGTATTTCAAAGAACTTTCACATATCTCATTCAATCTCTCCTGAACTGGTAAGACAGCTATTATCATTATCCCCAAATTGTTTTTGTTGTTAGGTTGCTTCCAAGTAGATTTCAACACCTAGAGACCCTATATGACAGGACAGAACTGTCCCAGTGGGTTTCCTTTGCTGTAATCTTTATGGGGGGGGTGGAACTCACTGCCGTAGAGTAGGATCCAACTCATAGTGATCCCTCCTTGGGTTTCCGAGGGAGTATCACTACGTAAGTAGATTGCCCAAACTTTCTTCCGAGAAGTGGCTGGTGGGTTTGAAACACCAGCATCTTTATGGGAGTAGATTGCAAAACTTTCCCCCTTGGAGTTACTAGGTGGGCTTGAACTGCCAACCTTTCAGTTAGTAACCAAGGCTTTAACCATTTGTGTCAGCATCTCCAATAACAGATGGGAAAATTTACACCATCTCCAATTACAGATGGAAAGAACCCTTCCATCATCAATTACAAAAGAGGAAACTGAGACTCAGAGAACTTGTCCAAAAGCTCTCTAAAAAGAGAATTCTAAAAAGAGGAATTAAGTTTTGATTAAATTAAATGGTAGCTTTAAAATCAATTTCTGAAAAATGAGCAATTAATAAAACTTGGAGTATTGTTTTAGCTGATTTTTTGGAGATAGGCAGGATAGAGGCAGAGCCAAGTATCTTTCTCAAGATCATATATTTGTGAAGTAACCACATGTGTCTCAGATACTCTGAGACAGAACCTCACTGGCAAAAACCTCATTGACAGCTTGTTTCAGAAAACATACTTTTCACTCTTTGGCAAAAATGCCTTCATTCAAGTTATATTTAAAGTCAAAATATCATTATGAAATAGTGATTATAATTTCTAACTGTTTTAAATGTTATCCACTGCACTCATTTTGTACAAATACTTATTTTTACAATTACTTGATAAACATAGCTAAATGGCCACGTGGCTACAGTATTTATTCAATATACCTTAAAATGGTTTAAAAATAAAATAATAAAAAAGCCTTTTAAGAACAGTTTCAAAAGCTTGCCTACACATGCCTTGAACTATGTGAGGGGTCCCCTTCATGGGGTGCCATCTGTAGATAGATCTAGAACTATCTAGAGATGACATAGAAATATTAAAGGAAAATATTCCTCTCCACGGGAGTCAGTGCTAAGTCCCTTTAGAAAAAAAGCATTTGTGAACAAAAATGCTCAGCTCTCAAATGCTGGACTTGTGTTTCCACTGTTGTGTTGGTTTATCACACTCTTCATCAGATGTACTGTCCTTTTACAAGATGATGTGAAGAGAACCATAGTGCTTAACTCTCTCTAAACCACAAAGTTCAACAAGGTAGATCCCACTTGCTAGAGTGGAATATGTATGTCCAAAGGGACATGCATTATTGGCTATACATGAGAAGAAGATGGGGCTGTGAAAACAAACCAGAAGCTTCTGAGCAGAAAGTTCTTGTATCTGGAAGAAAAATGTCTGCCTTGGGCTTGCTTCCCTGGAGATAATGCCTGGGTCTGAGAGGAAAGTTGTGTGGGAAAAGGGACCCAATCTCCTGAGGAGGAGACCAGGAAAATATTTTAATGAACTTCTACCTTTGGATACAACAGGTGGTAAAGTGCAAAATGCAAACAGCTCAACAAAGAAATGCAAATGAGATGCCTGTTTCCCCAGTGAAGCCACCCGGGAAGCCAAGCACTCCTGCTCAGAATGGATGCTGCTTTGAAGATGATGGATAGAGCATGGGGCTGCTCTGTTCAGCCAACTTGCAGATTCCAACTGTCTCCTGTAGGCTTTCAATGACTAAAATTCTCAAAATAACATCTAAGCACTTTTGCTGTTCTAACCCAGACGTATCATATTTAAATGAAGTTAGAGGAGTGTTTGAGTCCCTAGGCAATGCTAACAGTTAACCCAGGTAACCTAAAGGCTGGAGGTTCGAATCTACACAGAGGTGCCTCAGAAGAAAGATATGGTGATCTACTTCTGAAAACTCAGCCATTGAAAACCCTATGGAGTATATTTCTACTCTGACACACACACGGTTGCCCTGAGTTGGAATCAACTTGGTGGCAACTGGTTACTGAGGAGAGTGTGAGTGGTAGATCTACCTTTCACAATATCTGAGGGTCTGGCGGGTGGTACTTGAATACACTAATCTGCAGACAGGATTTACTTTCCACATCTCTCCCCTAACATCAGCACTCTCTATTGATAAGGATGTCAGGAAATATGTGTCAAAAGTTTTTTAAAAATTCTTCACCAACAAGAAATAACCTAGATAAATATGGAATAATAATAAACTGTATTAGAAGAAATATAGCCAGAATGTTCCTTCTAAATGAGAATGGCCAGACTTTGTCTCACATAGGTTGGATATGTTATCAGGATGGAGCAGTCCCTGGAGAAGGATATCTTGCTTGGTAAAGTCAGCAAAAAAGGGGAAGACCTTCAACAAGATAGATTGGCACAGTGGCTGCAAAGATAGGCTCAAGCACAGCAATGATTGTGAAGATTTTGTTTAATTTTGTTGTACATAAAGTTGCTATGAGTCGGAACCAACTTGACAGCACCTAATAACAACCTATCAATAATAACCAGTGAGTTACACTAACACTAATTGCTATTTAAAAATCCTGTTTGTGAAGTGAATTCCCTTGGGGACTGAAGGAGAACGCAAACATCATTGTCCTGGTTTAGACCTCCAAACCAGGCTAATGTCTGCCCATCAGACAAACCATCACAGACAAATTGCTAAGAGAAAAAAAGGAGTAATATGGTACAAATGGCCTACAAGAAAAATTGTGCTTATGTGGCCACTGAAGGAACTTCAATTCTTTAAGGAAATAGGAAATACACTGTCAGCAGAATGCTTATCAAGTGAGTAGGAAAAGCTACAGCATTCCCCAGGGGGGGAAAAAAAAAACTCAGATGGCAAGATGTCCTGTTGGTGGTAGGCTCTGCTGCAGATGTATCCAACATGAAGTAAAATGGAGAGGAATGTGACTGAAGCCCCCAGTGCTAATACATGGTTATGGTGCTCATTTCAATACATCTTAAATCAGTAAATAAATAAATTAAATAATAATTATATTAAAAGCAGTTGCCACCGAGTCAGTTCTACTCGTAGTGACACCATGTATATCAGAGCACTGTGTGGCATAGGATTTTATTTCTTTCTTCTATTTAAAAATAATATTTTATTGTTTTCAGTGAGCATTGACATACAAATTAGGTTCCCATTTAAGACTTTCTACACAAATTATTCAGGGAGCTCTGGTAGCATAGTGCCTAAGGCACTTGACTGCTAACCAGAAGGCTGGTGGTTCAAATCCACCAGCCACTCCTCGGAAGGAAGGTTGGGCAATCCTACTTCCGTAGTGATACTGCCTCGGAAACCCAACGAGGGGTCGCTATGAGTCGGGGCCGACTCGACGGCACATAACAACAACAACAACAACACACAAATTATTCAGTGACATTGGTTATATTTTTCACAGTGTTATCAACATTCTCATTAATTCCATTTTGATTGTTCTAGTTTCTAGTAATTTGGTTTCCCTTTCCCCTTACCTTCTCATCTTTGCTTTGGCCTAACTGTTGACCATTTGGCCTCATATAGGTGATTTTTAAAGGCGTGCCATACTTACAGGGTATATTCTTTATTTTATGAGACACTCTGTTTTTTAGCTAGAAGGTAACCTCAGGAGCTAGTTCTAACTCAACGTTTAAAGAGCATTTCAGAGCGATAGTCTTGAGGAGTCCTCCAGTCTCAACTAGTCCACTAAGTCTGGACATTTTAAGAATTTGAATTCTTAAAAAAAAACCCACATTTTTGTCCCTTTCTATCATGATCCATCTAATGTGGCTCTAATCAGTAGTGGTGGCCAGGTACCATCTAATACTGGTCTCAGTATCGATGAGGCTGGGGTTCATGTAAACTATTCATCCTATAGACTGGTTCTTCTCTGAGTCTTTGCTTTCCTTCCTTCTCTTTAACTCTGGATGAGTAGAGACTAATAATTGTATCTTAGATGGCCACTCACAAGCTTTTAAGACACCAGACACTACTCACCAAATAGGATGTAGAACATAAACTTTATTAACTATATTATGTCAATTGACCAAGATGTCTCCTGAGAGTATGATTCTAAGCATTCAAATCTAGAAAATCAAACTTACTAGGTATTTGGTTATGTCTAATAATGATCTGTAACTGTGCCCCCTATGTGGCTTTTTATATATATGAATATATATCCATGCACACACATACTTGTATATACATATATATAGATCTGTATGTATACGTGTGCATGTGTACATACACACACATATATATATATATACCCCTACCCATATATGCGGGAGCTCTGGTAGCATAGTGGCTAAGACACTTGCCTGCTAACCAGACGGCTGGCGGTTCAAACCCACCAGCCACTCCTCGGAAGGAAGGTTGGGCAATCCTACTTCCGTAGTGATACTGCCTTGGAAACCCAAGGAGGGGTCGCTATGAGTCGGGTTTGACTCGACGGCACACAACAACAACAACAACAACCCATATATGCATGTATACATACCTATGTAATCACACACTTTGTTTTTAGTTGTTGTTGCAAAATTACATTTTCATATCCTTCACCAAAAACATCTTTTTCTCTTGTGCACTTCTTAGTGACATCATTTACCATGGTTAAGCTTTGTGCCCCTTACCCACATTCAATCCTACCTTCACAAGTGCACTACCTCAAGGGTGCTTCCCTCTCTCCTCCCCACTGTCCATCCCTGGTAACCTCCAATGACCATTGCTATGTGTATATGTACCTATTCTTGTCTTCTTATAAAAGTGTGATTGTATAATATTTGTCCTTTTGTGACTGATTTATTTCACTCAGCATAATGTCCTCTAGATTCATCCATGTTATGTTTCTAGGAATCATCATTATTGCAGTGCAGTGAATTACTTAATGTGGCCCTTCTAGCCATAGTCTTTTTAACGCCCACCAAACAACTGGATTGACCAAATCAAACCAAACTCACTGCCATCGAGTCAATTCTGACTCATAGCAACCCCCTGTGAGTTTCCAAGGCAGTAAATCTTTACGAAAGTAGATTGACCATCTTCCTTCTCCAGAGTGGCTGATAGATTTGAACCCCCAACCTTCTGGTTAGCAGTCAAATGCCTTATGCACTATGCCACCAGAGATCCTTAATAACTGGATAGGACCATGCGAATGTAAGATGCTTGTGGCCCACCATGGGGATTGAATAACTTGCTAATAAGGAAGGTTGGGCAATCTACTTCCATAGTGATACTGCCTCAGCAACCTAAGGAGGGGTCGCTATGAGTTGGGTCTGACTTATTTCACTCAGCATAATGTAAATAAGGTACATAGCACCCTTGTAGGGTGGGATCATGCAAATAAGATGTATGGAACCTTAATGTAGGGACTGGTCATTTTTGCCATCCTACTAGGCTTACCATGACCCATTCCAGAGGCAGAAAGGGAAGAATCTCACTACCATCAGGAAAGAAAAGCCAGGACTTGAGATCCCTGTGCTGAACTTGCTTGACAGAGGAGACAGAGAGAGAGCTATAATATTTTGTTGGAGATGGTGAGAGATGGCAAGAAGCAGTGACAAAGAAACAGTTGCAGCAGAACCAGAGACCTGGCAGGGCATCTGGCAGAAGACCTGGAAGAGATCCACAGAGCAAGCAAGCTAAGTGCCCTTTGGCCAGAGCTTACTGGCTGAATGGGGTGCCTGTAAGCCCTTATGGGCAGAGCTGAAAGAGCTTTGTGATACTTGCCCCAGCAGAGCAGAGGCCAAGAGGTTGCAGGGGCCAAGAAGCCTAAGTCCCGATAGAGAGGAATGCCTGTGGGCATGGCTGGGAAGAGGCTGTCCTGATCAAAGAGCTATGTCCTGAATCTTTTAGGATCCTGACTTGTTACTTTAATAAGCCCCATAGGAATTCTCGTGGCACATTGCCTAAGGCATTTCACTGCTAACCAGAAGGCTGGTGGTTCAAACCCACCACCCACTCCTCGGAATGAAGATTGGGCAATGTACTTTCATAGTGATAAAACCTCGGAAACCCAAGGAGGGGTGGCTGAGTCAAATCAACTCGACAGCAGTAAGTTTGGCTTTTTTTGGTATAATCATATTGTCTGTGATTTCTGTGTGGCCATTGAAATGATTTCTCAAACCTAGCAGAGAAGTGGAAAGTGCTATGAGAGGAGGAGTTGGCATCAGAATTGGTAAAAAAAGAAAAAAAAAAAAAAGGGTTGGAGGGTGGAGGCATGTCTGTCCTCCCCCTCATAGGAATCAGACTTAGGCTGTTGATACAGATAATGATCCTTCTCCCCACTAGCAAAGTTGGAGAAGGCCAGACACCACCCCTATGCCATTTTTTTTATTTTAATTGTGATTTGTGTGAAGATTTACAGAGAAAATTAACTTTCCACACAGCGGTTCACATATACTTTTGTCTCATGACATTGACCACAGTTTACCACAATGCAACAGCTCCCCTTCCACTTCCTCCCCATAGTTACCTCTTCCTTGTGTCCATCCCTCCATGTACTCCTGCTCCCTGAGCTATCTCCCTGTGCATAAGCAGCCCTTCTTTCTCCCATGATTTTTCTCTCCAAGGAGTGTATCTACTTGAGGTAAATATTTAACTCATATGCCTGTATTTTGTTTGGCTGGAAACCACAGGTGTGGGTTCAATTCCAGACCTGAAGGGCAGCTAGGAGCCATAGTCTCAGTGGTTCCA
>NW_006921602.1:20840652-20872836 GCF_000298275.1 Orycteropus afer afer
CTTCCCTTCAAGGCTCAGGGGTCCAAGATTATCTTCTGTGTCTGTGTTAATTGGTTTCCCTTTTCTTTGTTGAAGAGGGTCTGTGTAGTCTTTCTGCCTAGTCCGCCATATTGCTGGAACTCCACCATGCCACTTTTACAAGTATTCTTTATGGTCAGTCATGAAGTATTCTGTTGTATGAGCATTTCACATTTTGTTTATCCATTCATTCATTGATGGGAACTTAAATTGCTTCCATCTTTTTATTATTGTGAATAATGCTGCAAAGAACATAGGTATGTATAGGTCTGTCCATGTTTCTTTTATTAGATCTCTAGGGTATATACTGGGAGCTCTGGTAGCATAGTGCCTAAGGCACTTGACTGCTAACCAGAAGGCTGGCAGTTCAAACCCATCAGCCACTCCTCAGAAGGAAGGTTGGGCAATCTACTTCCATAGTGATACTCCCTCGGAAACCCAAGGAGGGGGGGCTATGATTCGGGTCCGACTCGACAGCACATAACAACAACAACAGGGTATATACTTAGGAGTGGGATTGCTGGATCATAAGGTATTTCTATTTCTAGTTTTTTGAGGGAATGCCATACCATATTTCATAATGATTATACTATTGTGCATTCCTACCAGCAGTGGATAAGGGTTCAAATTTCCCTACATCTTTGCTAGCATTTGTTGTTTCTATAGGGGTTTCAACGGCTGATTTTTTGGAAGTGGATAACCAGGCCTTACTTCTGAGATACTTCTGGATGGACTTGAACCTCCAACCTTTCAGTTAGAAGCTAACCTCATTAACTATTTGTACCACCAGGTACTCTTCAATACACCTTTAAGATATGTGGGACTAAAAGCAAATTACAAAAAGAAACCTAGAAAAGAGAAAGTGGAAAAAAAAAAAAAAAAGAAAGTACTGAAGGGAGAGGAGATAGATGGGAGGGAGGAGAAGTAGAGATAAGGAAAGAAGGCTGGAAGGAAGGAGGGGAGGGATGGAAAAAGGGAGAGAGGAAGGAAAGAACAAGAGGGTAGAAAAGAAAATGTATGGTTACAGCTGCTCCGTATGAGCTTGGCTTTGCACAAGCTGTTCTCCTGTCAAAGTAATCTGTCTTATCTGATGAATAAGTGGAGCATAAAGTGGTGACCAGATAGAGGGAATGAATCCTCATAAATACTGTTCTTGATCTGTGCCAAAGAGAACGGAAGGACATGTGTTGACCCCCAGATACCTCCTCAGCCTTAAACATGTCACAGGAGAAGGGATTCATTTAAAACTGCTGAATTTTTGAAATGGGGGAGAAACTGGAGATGCCTCTGAAAACAGAACTATGCCATGACAGAGTTAATTGTCAGGAATAAGGAAACACATGTAAGAGGCACAGTTATTTCCTTTGGTCAAACCTTACTCTCTCAATCCAAAATTACTTATTCACAGTCAGAAAAAAAAAAAAAAAAAGGAAGGTTAAAGCATTATCATGAGCCCTAGTGGTACAGTGGTTAAGCTCTCAGCTGCTAACTAAAAGGTTGGTAGTTTAAACCCACCAGCGGTTGGGCAATCTACTTCGGTAGTGATACTGCCTTGGAAACCCAAGGAGGGGTCACTATGAGTCAGGTCTGACTCGACGGCACATAACAACAACAACAGCCACTCCATGGAAGAAAGATGTGGCAATCCGCTTTCATAAAAATTTACAGCCTTGGAAATCCTATGGGGCAGTTCTATTCTGTCCTATAAGTTTTCTATGGGTTGGAATTAACAGCAGTTGAGTTTTGGTTTATGGCATGATCTAGGAGTTCCTGGGTGGTGCAAATGGTTAAGCGCTGGGTTACTAACTAAAAGGTTGGCTTGTTGGAACCCACCCAGAGGCACCTCAGAAGAAAGGTCTGGCAATCTGCTTCCAAAAGATCACAGCCTTGAAAACCTTATGGATCAGTTTTACTGCGCACACATAGTGTCACCATTAGTTGGAATCGACTTGATGGGTTGAGCCCAGGTTTCAAAGCCAGCGTAGTTGCTAACATCTCTACTATGCCAGACAAGGCATAGCCTCTCTGGACTCTGGTGCCTCATCGCTACACACAGGATTGAATAAAGGTTTGCTAAGGTTCATTTCAGTCTTGAAGAATCAATGCTAGGATTAATCTCTATACAATATTAGATATAATAAATATCTGGGTTACCAGTGAAACATTCAAGATTTGTTGAGATTTTGAAATTATCTTCATTACCAGTGCAGAACTTCTAAACACTTGGATTCATGCTGCGTGAGTTAATATTCCATCTCTTAATAGCAACAGTTGAGTCTGCTGCTATTTAGTTAACTGTTTTTTCCCTTAATTCCTTTTTAAAATATATTTTATCAAAATATAATTTATGTACTGTGAAATATACAAACCTAAAGTGACATGAGTCAATGCATTCACCTAATTAATTTTTTAATGAGAAATCATCAAGGAACTTAAAAAAGCAGAAATATAAATCTTTATCTATTCCAATTTATACCTTCAAAAAAGAGAGAGAAAGAAGGTGAAGACTTAGTTAGCTACTCTTTCCAAACTCAAATTACTTTCTTCACCTAAACAGGAGTAGTATACTCTGGTTGACTGATTTTTTAGAAAACCATTTTTTCCACTTGATAGACAAAATAATTTTAAAATTTAAATATTTAAAAAAAAATATTGTCTACATCTGATTACAAAGAAGGAAGTCCAAATCCTTAACGATTCATACTGAAAGAAACAATCTGACTCTCAGTGGTCACCTATTTTCTTGAATGTAAACTATCTCCCAATAACTTGACATATTTCTGCTTGATCCAGATCTTAGAATAAAAGCGGTCCACCATTGCTGGGTTTTCTAAAGTAATTGCACCTGAATTCACCCTTGATGAGCTTTCCCCTTGAGTTCATTGATCAGTCAAGCCTCAGACCTTGAGCTTGGAGAACAGTCCTGAGGTGTCTAGTTTCTGCTGACCTTGTGGAAAAGACCCTGCCATTTAGACACACATGGGGCCAAAGTTGTACCAGATGAAGAGGTTGGTCTAGATTGAAAGATTCAGTTCTTCCCACTCTGATCTGAGAAAAACTTCAAGATTCGTGGGAGCAGAGCCTGCTGCAGAATGGTTTCACTTAGGCCGTTCCACTCCTCTTGCATGACAGAGTAACTCCAGAGTAATCTGTGACAAATCACTTACATGTGAAGAGGCCATTGACTGCCCACAAACACCAAACTCGGCTTTCTGAGTGGCAAGCACGTTTGTATTTAGCCTGTGGCTCGCCTGCTAGAGCACCAGCATGCAAAGGACTGCCACACACATTTGAGGACCTTGGACAGAATGGCCACTTAAAAAATTATGGAGGTGCTGACACATGCAGTTTTTGATTGGCTGCAGAGATTGGCGGTTCAAGCCCTACCCAAAGACTCCACTGGAGAAAAGCCTGGCAGTCTGCCTCTGTTAAGGTTACAGCCAAGAAAACCCTATGGAACAATTCTACTCTGCAACTTATAGGGTCACCATTAATCAGAATTGATTTACTGGTCGGTTACTAGTTTAGTTCTTCTGGTCTACCCTAAATTACACCAGTGCAAGGATGGAGAGGATGGGAGTACGAGTGCAGTGGAGACGCCCACCTGTGCATCAGCAGCACTAGGGGCTTTGCAATCTACAGAGTCCAGCCTCTCCTGAGACACACCAAATCAGAGAATCTGCGGCCAAGGTCACAGACTTTTGAAAGTCTCCTTTCAAGATCCATATGCCATCTGCCTGACACTGATCCTTGGGCTGCTGTTCCTGGTATAGGAATTTCCCAGGAAACAAATTGGTTTCATCAAGAACTCAGGCTACACCCAAGGAATGTTTTTAAAAAGTTGCTTCTTCTGGAAGTTACTCATTTTTAACTTGGCTGAAGTTGTTGCTGTTGCTGTTGCTTCTAACCATACACGATCTGTAATCAAACTAGCAAAAGTTAAAAGTTAAATGTTTCTGTTTTTTAGTTTATTATCTATCTATCTATCTATCATCTATCTATCTAAATGAGTATTGGTCAAATGGAACTAATAAAATGCCTGTGACATTTTGTTTTGGGGGCTGTATACCTAATACGGGAGCTCTGGTAGCATAGTGGCTAAGACACTTGCCTGCTAACCAGATGGCTGGCGGTTCAAACCCACCAGCCACTCCTCGGAAGGAAGGTTGGGCAATCCTACTTCCGTAGTGATACTGCCTCGGAAACCCAAGGAGGGGTCGCTATGAGTCGGGTTTGACTCGACGGCACATAACAACAACAACAACAACATGCGGCACATAACAACAACAACAACATACCTAATACAGTGTATCTCCAGAACAAAACTAAAACCAAACTCACTGCTATCGAGTTGATTCTGACTCATAGAAACCCTATTGGGTTTCTGAGGCAATAAATCTTTACCCAAGTAGATTTCCCCATCTTCCTTCCACAAAGCGGCTGGTAGGTTTGAACTGACCACCTTGTGGTTAGCAGTCAAATGCCTTAGGCACTGTACCACCAGAGCTCCTATCTAGCTGTGGTTAACCCACTGAACTGGAGTAGGTTTTCATGAAAAAAAAAAAAAAAATGGAAACATGCCTCTGCTTTCAGAGTTTACATTGTTTCTTTTTGATGGAAAAAATAGCTCCAAATCTTGCTCTTTGTGATAGTACAGTGTCATTAATGACATTTCAATCCTTTTCCTTAAACCAATAGGAAGAGCAGAATAAGGGAGGTGTGTAGGATCCATTCCACTGCATTAAATTTGCTGGCAGAGATTTTGTTCAAACCTTATGCTGAACCACAATCTTTTCCAAGATTCTAAGGGTTCAGTAAAAGTGTTTGCTTGGGATGAAAATTTCATTTAAAAAGATGTATGTGTGTTTGTTTGCTTGCTTTAAGATATTTTACATACCACCTAGCTCTCCAACTCAGGAAGGCTCAGAAGTTGTCCTGCCACATTTTAAGGCAAAGAATTCAGTTTCTGCAGTTGTTGGAAAACACATCAAAATTTACAGGAGCAGTGTTGGGTTACCAATGAGCAAGATAAGCATGGCCTTACTTGTGCTTATTGACTAATCTGTAGTAAAAAATTTCACATTTTTTTTCAACACAGCAAACATTCTGCTTCTAGGTAAAGCTGTTATCTGTCTCTCTCCCAACCCCAAAGCACCTTCCTACAGAATCAAAGCCTCTTTTCAAATTCATAATCCCTGATAGGGACAGAGTACCCAGTAAGCAAGTTAAACGTAGGCTTACTTGTGCTTACCTACTAATCTGTAACAAACAGTTCCCCTTTTTTCACTACAGAATCAAAGCACAGAGTTGAGAGAGGAAATGTCATGTTTGACCAGTGGTTCAGTGTGGCTGGGATGAAAGAGAGGCTATGAGATATGTTTTGCCTGGTGCTGTAGGTCCACAGGTCATGAAAGACCTAATTAGCTCAGAATTTAGATGGGAGAAAATTTCTGATGGCAGGATGGATGGAGGATTGTCTGAAAAGCAAAAGTCCAGGTTAGTGATTATTGGGGTCTGAGCCAAGACAGTGACAGAGATAAAGGAGAGAAGTCAAATTGAGATCTATTCGGGAGATGCTCTTAATAGAACTTGATTGGATGAGGATGCCCAAAACAAGCATAGATAGCAGGCTAGAAGAGAATAGAGAACACAACTGACTGAAAGGTTAATATTTTAACATCTTATTTCTCTCCTCTCTTCTTGCCATCTTTGTTGCCCTTTTCTACTCTTCTTCCCTTTCCTGGTTTCTAACTCTTTTTATTTTTATTTTTTTACAATTCATCGGTTGAGAATTGAAATATCACCGCTACCATCCATGTGGGCCCCTATCACTACTAACAAGCACACAAATTGCAAGATCTTGGACCACGAACAGAAACTAATGAGGCAGTGGGTCTCTGGTGCCACAAAATTTCTCAGCCACAAAAGTAACAGTAACAAAAATATTTACATATTGCTTCGCAGTTGCCAAAGTGGTTTTTTTTTTTCACATCTGTTCCTCTTGAGCTTTATATCTTCCCTTGTCTGTAGGAAAGGCAAATTTTATCCCCATTTTAGAGAAGAAGAAACTGATATTTGCTCTATAACCCATATTCTAGTGGTAGCAGTATGAAGCTCACTTCAAAAATTCCACTCTGGTTTCCTACCTACTACCTCTGTGACTAGGAACTCTGGTAGCATAGTGCCTAAGGCACTTGGCTACTAACCAGAAGGCTGGTGGTTCAAACCCACCAGCCACTCCTCAGAAGGAAGGTTGGGCAATCTACTTCAGTAGTGATACCACCTCAGAAACCCAAGGAGGGGTCACTATGAGTTGGGGCCGACTTGGCGGCATGTGACAACAACAACCACCTCTGTGACTAAGGAGTACTGATGGTGCAAGGTAAAACACTTGCCTGCTAACCAAAAGGTCAGCAGTTCAAATATACCAGCGTCTCCATGAGGGAAAAGACCTGATGCTCTGCTCCCATAAAGATTACAGCCTAGGAAACCCAATGGGACAGTTCTGCTTTGTCGTATAGGGATGCTGGGGGTCAGAATCAATTTGACAATGCATAACAATGGCAACCTCTGTGACTGTTATCCAATCTGTTACCCAACATTTCAAATTCTTAATTTTCTCCTTTGAAAATGGTGGTAATTGAAGTACCTACCTGCCAGGACTGCTGTGTAGGTGAGAGGAATGTAATGCAGAATAGTCTTGGCAGACTAGGCAAAATCCTAGTAAATGGTAGTTGTTGTTATTATAGACATATAATAGCTGGCAGACCAGCTTCAAAATCTTTGCTCCTTCTCCTCTGCCATAGTGTCTTTCTCTTCTGGAGAAGAAACTTTTTTTTCAGAAGATGGTAGTTTGCTTTAGTGGCCACTGGATGAATTTCTGCTTTTTGATCACAAGAAAAATGCCAAAATTAAACATGAATATTTTACTGGGCCTGATATATCATGTAATGTCCATAACTTGTGGCCTGAAGTTACTTAAAGTACAGAATAGATAGTGTCAATGAGAAGACATTAATTTTTTAAGACCCGCTGGCAGGTCCCAATGGAGCCTCCTGTCCAGGGAGAAAATCTAAGCTGCATTGAGTGAAATGTTGACATGTCTATGTATCTTGTAAGTGGACCATCTATCTACAAGTGGTCTCAGTCATGGTTTTTGGCCCAAACCCATTGGCAATTGCAAGAAGAAACTAAAGTCGGAGCCATCAGTGGACACTCCTGAGATCTTGATCATACTGGGTACTTATGTTGGTGATGAGGCCGAGAGACCAGGAGGCCAAGCAGCCACTTTATGGTTGAAAGTCTTTTTTAAGAAAAACAAGCGTCTAGTTCCCACATAAGGATCTACTTCTACCTCATATAACTTAGGCACACACCACTCTTCAGGGCTAATGATCTATAATGGGCAGTGGGAGGATGGCAGATGGGCTCGGGAGAGAGGTGGTGAGGAAACAGGAGGATTGGCATATGATTTAGAGGTTATAGTGGGGAAGGGTATCTTGATGAAATCAATCCAAGAAAAGAGGAAGAAGACTTCCATGCTGTCTGGCTGGGTGGAATAAATGTTTGAGTGAGCAGAGATCTGTCCAGCTGGGGAAAGGCCAAGACTAATTTAACCTTTGGTCAAATGGTTGGGAGTTAGCTAGTTTCCTTTTTCCTCTTACATCACTCCCAGAGATTCAGACAAAAATAACATGGTCCCGATTACACGACATTACGGACTCCAAAAATACACCAGGGAGGATAGTGTTGAAACCCTTCAGAGACAAATTAATCCTAGCAAAGCAACAGCTGTAAGATTGAGACAAACAGGAGAAACAACAGCATATTGGTTCCAGGCCTGTTTAAAAGTTGACTTCAATCCAAGCAACTAAAAAAAAAAAAAAAAGGAAGGTGGGGGAATGGGGTTAAAAACACTAATTTTGGAGTATTTCTGTTACTTTAAAACAGTTCTTTATGAAATACTCATCAATTCTCCGTGTGCTGTAGCCTGCTGTCTGCCACACTTTTGTACTTAATCCTAAATCCTATTTTTCATCTTTATTGTTTAAAATGGAAATACATGCAATGGTGAGAATGAGCTTACCTGTGGTAGATCAGAGCTTCAATAGAAGACTTTCTATCTGAGAAGCCAAGTTGTGGGGAGTCACCCTGCCCCGAGCTGGTTGCCCCAACCTGGCAGTCAGGGGCTGGGCACCTGCCCCTCTTCCCTGAACTGATGGTGTCCAGAGCAGACACTTGAGTGTTTTCTGAAAGTACAGCCTGCAGTCCCTGGAGGGCAATCTGCAGAACTTGTATGCACCATTTACACTGAAAATCCAAATATTTCCTCTCCCTAGGACACAAAGGCCTTGTCCACAGCTGCCCCACTTTGCAATTGGGCATTACTTGGAGACCCAATATGAACCCTAGAAGAGATACCTCACAGCTGGAGACAAAAACTTCACCGAAAGGACAAGAGGAAGTCTATCATAACAGCTATAGGCACAGTTTCTGTACTCAGACTGTCTATATCTAAATCCAGCTTAACCTGTTGGTATGTGCATAACCTTAGGCAAGTTACCCTCTGTTCCTCAGGGCCTTATTTGTGAAATGGAAATACGAACAGTATCCATGCACAAGACTATTGAAAGGATGAAATGGCCTTGTTTGGAAAGTGCTTAGCGCAGGCCTGATGAGCAAGAAGAACAAAATAATAGAGTTAATGACATTGTGAGAACCGTGACAGTCCTGGTGGTCTTGGCAGATTTACTCCAAAAATTGCATGGTGGCAGATCTCCCTGAAGCCATCTTCAG
This sequence comes from Orycteropus afer afer, assembly GCF_000298275.1. NCBI lineage: Eukaryota > Metazoa > Chordata > Mammalia > Tubulidentata > Orycteropodidae > Orycteropus > Orycteropus afer. The sequence continues at coordinate 20,849,467 of NW_006921602.1, forward strand.
AATGAGGTTTATTTGTAACCTGTCTGTCTTAGTTACCTAGTGCTGCTATAACAGAAATACCACAAATGGGTGGCTTTAACAGACAGAAAATTTCTTTTTCACAATTTGTTGTTGTTATTAGGTGCTGTGGAGTTATCTCTGACTCATAGCGACTCTATGCACAGCAGAACAAAACACCACTTGGTCCTGAGCCAGCTCCACGATCCTTGCTATATTTGAGTCCATCACCACAGCCACTGTGTCAATCCATCTTGTTGAGGGCCTTCCCCTCTTTTGTTGACCCTCCACTTACCAAGCATGACATCCTTCTCCAGTGAATAGTCCCTTCTGACATGACCAAAGTAGGTGAGACGAAGTCTGGCCATTTTTGCTTCCAAGGAGCATTCCAGCTGCACTTCCTTCAGGACAGATTTGTTAGTTCTTTCAGCAGTCCATGGTACTTTCAGCATTCTTCGCCAACACCACAACTTGAAAACATTGACTCTTCTTTGGTCTTGCTTATTCATTGTTCAGCTCTCACATGCATATGAGATGATAGAAAATACCATGGCTTGTGTCAGGCATGCCTCAGTCCTCAAGGAGACATCTTTGCTCTTCAGCACTAGAAAGAGGTCCTTTGCAGCCAGTTTGCCCAGTGCTATACGTCATCTGATGTCCTTACTGTTTCTTCCATTGGTATCAATTATAGAACCAAGCAATGTGAAGTCTTTGACAACTTCAATCTTTTCTCCATTTATCATGATGCTGTGTGTTGGTCCACTTGTAAGGATTTTTGTCGTCTTTATATTGAGATGTAATTTCATAGTTTAGGAAGCTAGAAGTCTTAATTCAGGGGAAGGCTTTCTCTCTCTCTTGGCTCTGGGAGAAGGTCCCTGTTCCTTGGCTCCATGATGATCTTAATGGGGCATGGTGTCTATCTTGTTCCATCTCTTCTTGTGCTTCCTCTCTTGTTTGTTTGACCTGCTCTTTTATGTCTCAAGTGAGAATGAATTAAAAACACCCTATGCTAGTGCTATGTCATTAACATAACATAGAGATCCTTTTCCCAAATGTGATTATGGCCACAGGAATAGAGGTTTGGATTTATAGCACATATTTTGGGGGCCTACAATTCAATCCATAACACCCTTTAGGCATAAAAGCAAGGACTTTGAGAACAGCAGCCATGTAATAAGTGAAGAGTCCCAATGCCGGATCTGGCAAACACAGGGGATCCTCATCTTTCTCCTGGGAGCAAGAAAAGTCCCTTGGCTCTGCTAGGGTGAGTTGGAGGTTGTTGGGAGAAAAGGAGCAAACTCAAAAAATAAAAGGTATATGTTCCAGTGTAATAAGGAATGTTGTCATTTTAGGAAACTTGGAAACTCCTTCCATATCCATTCACTCATCCATCTAGGCATCATCCCTTCAACAAGTTTTCATTTAATCTGTGCCAGGGAAGAACTGTGCTAAATTTTGTTCATACCGAACAGGCATTTATGGCATAGTGGTAAAGCCCTTGGCTGCTAACCGAAAAGTCGGCCGTTTGAAACCACCAGCCACTCCGTGGGAGAAAGGTGTGAAAGTCTGCTTCTATGAAGATTACAGCTTTGAAAACCCTCTGAGACTGTTCTACTCTGTCTTCTAGGGTCGCTATGAGTCAGAATCAACTTGATGATTTGAGTTTGGATAGCCTATTTGGAGAAGCCATGCTTAAAACATAATCACATAAATCAGTTTTTAATTTTAAATAGTGTAACTTTCATGGACTATGTAGAAAACATAGGGTTCTATGACAGGAAGTAATGGGGGACCTTCTTTAGATTGGGATTCAGGGAGGGCTTTATGGATGAACCAACAGAAATGACCCCAGGTAGCTAGGAATTTGAACTTGTGCCTCAAAATATCTCCTGAATAGGTCATCAGCCTCATCCCAACACCTCTGGCCCTCCTTGACGTTGATTATATAAGCTACCACTCTTCTGCTTCTGCCACAATGCCCCCAATGCTAAATTCCACCCTGAGAATAAGAATGAAGTCACTACAAATCTCTCATCCTCTGCATGCAGAAACTCAGACCCAGGATGGGGCTGAGGTTGTTGATTGTTCATAGTGACACTGTTAGTTGGGAGTGAACCAGAAACTTCTGAGTCCAAGCCACATTTCTTGCCTTATGCCCTGTGACTCTAAGCTCATACCTTGATTCCTCTGATATCCGACTTCTTCTCAAAGAAATGATGGAAGGCAAATGTCTCCTAGAGGAATCCCTCTTGAGAACAAAACTTAGTCCCTTCTCAGAGAGCCCAAGTATGATCTGAGATCTCTCTAGGATCCCACCATTAAAAATAATAAGATAAAATAAGTCCTTCTAGATGCATGCTACAGGTAACACCTCTAGCACTATAATCAGTATGGCTTGAATCGCTGTTGTTGTTATCATTGTTAGGTGTGGTCAAGTCAGTTCTGACTCATAGTGACCCTATGTATAGTAGGATGAAACACTGCCTGGTCCTACACTTTCCTCACAGTTGTTGCTATGCTTGAGCTCATTGTTGCAACCACTGTGTCAATCCATCTTGTTGAGAATCTCCTTTTTTGCTGACCTCTACTTTACCTGGTATGATGTTCTTCTCCAGAGACTGTTCCCTCCTGATAACATGTCCAAAATATATAAGACAAAGTCTCACCATCCTTGCTTCTAAGAAGCATTCTGGCTGTACTTCTTTTAAGACAGATCTGTTTGTTCTTCTGGCAATCCATGATATATTCGATATTCTTTGGCAACGTCATAATCCAAAGGCATCAATTTTCTTTGATCTTCCAGTTTCACATGCACATGAGGAAACTGAAAATATTATGGCTTGGGTCTTAGTTCTCTAGTCCTGTTATAATAGAAATACTACAAGCAAATGCCTTAAACAGACATTTATTCTCTTACAGTTTAGAAGACTAGAAGTCTGAATTCAGAGTGCCAGCTCTAGGGGAAGACTAAGCTACAAGTCCAAGTTCAGAATGCTGGCTCTAGGAGCTAGGTGTAGGCCTCTCAACCTTGGGCTTTAGTTCTGCCTTGCAGGCCCTCTGGAGAAAGAGGGAGGCTTCTCCTACATACACAGATGCAGGGGCTGATGAACTCAAGACTGGCAGACAGTTTAGCAGGCTGCTGGCTGCTGAGGCTGACAAATCCAAGATTGGCAGGTAAAATGACAGATTGTTGGCTTGCAGCCTGTGAAGGCAACAATCCCAAGATCAGCAGGCAACATGGCAGGCCACTGGTTCAAGTCCAGGAACTGGAGATGATGACCATCAAATGTGGGATCATTTCCTTATATACTGGAAGCAGATCACAACCCAAAGGCAACTCCCCTTCTACTGACTAACTGCTCACAGCAGAATCCACCATGGAGATGATAACACAGGTCCAATCTCATTATGGGGAATAACTACATCCAGCTCCTAAGCCACTCAAAATCAAAGCCCAGCCAAATTGACACACAACTGTAACTATCACAGTTCACCCGTTGTCAGCTTGGCACCTGTACACATCTCCTCCACTTAACACAATGCAACTAACTCTTCTCACTTGGCTTTGGGTGGCCCAATTCTATTCCATCTGAGTGGCAACCTCATCCCCTTGGCCTGGCAGTTTCTCTTCAGATATGGCCCCCTCCTATTGACATTCATGTATGGCAGCCCCACACTCCAGAACCAAGTTGGTGAAGATCTGACTCTAAAACCTAGGAGGCTGTGGTAATTCCACCTTTTGAAACCTCAGAGGCCATGGTCCTACTTTTTGAGACTGAGGCAACTTTGCTTCCCATCTTCCTTGTGTCTTTAGCTTCTGTTTCCTGTTTTCCTTGGTCTCTTGAAGAGGCCAGCCCAGACTCTGTCCTGTTCTAGCAAGTATTACAAAACTTTCAGCTCTACCAATTAGTGCCCGAAGGCAACCCACTCTGCCAGGAAGCGTTCTACCCAAAGGCAGTCAGCTCTCTTGCTCCACAAGCCAGTAAGCCTACTGCTTCATCTCATGCTGGTCTCTTGGTTTTGTTGCTTCTCTCTGCTGCCACTGTCTCTCTGCTGTCTCTGGTGTTACAACTCCCCTCACTTCCTTCTGAGCCAGCACCAGAACTGCCTTTTACGTCTGTAATTTCACCAACAGATGTAATCTAAGCCTTTCACTTAAAACTCTTCTAGCTTCTATTCATTACCAAATTCTAAAACTGCTTCCACATTTTAGGTTTCTGTTAGAGCTACACTCTACTCCCAGTACTAAATTCCATCTTAGTTATTTAGTGGTGCTATAACAGAAATATCACAAGTGGATGGCTTTAATAAACAAAAACTTACTCTTTTACAGTTTAAGAGGCTATAAGTCCAAATTCAGATTGCCAGCTCTAGGGGAAGACTAGGCAAGAAATATAAGTTCAGAGTACTGGCTCTAGGGGCTGGTGTATGCCCCTCAAACTTATGCTTCATCTGTGCCTTCTAGGCCCTTTGGAGCAAGCTGGAAGCTTCTTCTGACTCACACAACTACAACGGCTGATGAACTCAAGATTGCCAGGTGGTATAGCAGGCTGCTGGCTGTTGAGGTTGACAAATACAAGATTGGCAAGTAAAATGGTGGATTGTTGGCTCACAGGCTGTGAATATAATAATTCCAAGATCAACAGGCAACATGGAAGGCCACTGGTTCAAGTTCAGGAACTGGTGATGATGACCAGCCAAATGCAGAACTCTTTATATATATATATATATATATATATAAAGCAGGCCACACCCTGAAGGCAACTTTTTTTCAGCTGATTAACTGCTCACAGCAGATTCCACCATGGCGGTGATAACACAGGACACAGGTCCAATCTCATCATGGAGAATAAATATATCCAGCTGCCAAGACACTCAAAATCATGGCCCAGCCAAGTTAACACACAACCTTAAAATACCACACACACTTCAGTCCTCAAAGTAATATTTTTGCTTTTTAACACCTTAAAGAGGTCTTTTGCAGTAGATTTTCCCAATGCAATAGGTTGTTTAATGGGCTCATACAATATTTGCCCTTCTGTGATGACTTACTTCACTCAGTATAATGTCCTCCAAATTCATCCACATCATGAGATGATTTGTGTATTCTTCATTATTCTTTAATGTTGCATAGCATTCCATTGTGTAAATGTACCATAGTTTGGTTATTCATTCATCTGTTGATGGGCATTTAGGTTGTTTCCATCTCTTTGCCATAGTGAATTGTGCTGCGATGAACATGGGTGTACATATGTCTGTTCATGTCCTATCTATTGTTGTTAATTTCTTGTCTGTTGCTTTCACGTGTGTTGATTGTGGATCAAAGCAAAATGAAACCCTTGACAACTTCCATCTTTTCTCCATTTATCATGATGATGCTTATTGGTCCAACTATGAGGATTTTTGTTTTCTTTAGGCTGAGGTATAATTCATACTGAAGCTGTATAGTCTTTGATCTTCAACAGTAAGTGCTTCAACCCCTCTTCACTTTCAGCAAGCAAGGTTATGTCATCTGCATATCATAAGTTGTAAATGAGTGTTTGATTATTTGCCAGCATATATATTGAATAAGTGTGGTGAAAGGATACAAACTTGATGCCCACCTTTCCTGATTTTAAACCATGGCGCTCCCCTTGTTCAATTCAAACAATTGCCTCTTGGTCTATGTACAGGTCCTGTAGGACCACAACTAAGTGTTCTGGAAAGCCCATTCTCTACAATGTTATCCATATTTTTGTTCTGATCCACATAGTTGAATGTTTTTGCATAATCAGTATGTTGTTGTTGTTGTTGTTTGCCGTCGAGTCGGCCCCAACTCATAGTGACCCTCCTTGGGTTTCCAAGACAGTATCACTACGGAAGTAGGATTGCCCAACCTTCCTTCCGAGGAGTGGCTGGTGGGTTTGAACTGCCAGCCTTCTGGTGAGCAGTCAAGTGCCTTAGGCACTATGCTACCAGAGCTCCTGTAATCAGTATAGCACAGGTAAACATCCTTCCAGTATTCTCTGCTTTCAGTCAAGATTCATCAGCCATCAGCAGTGATAGCCCTCATTTCAAGTTCTCTTCTGATTCTGGCTTCAATTTCTGCCAGCTCCCTGTTAATGTACTGCTGCAACCATTTTTGAATTATCTTCATCAAAATTTTACTTGCATGTGATATTAATATTATTTGATAATTTCTGCATTCTATTGGATTATGGGCACAGGTAGGGATCTCTTCCATATTTCTTTGGAATGAGCACAAATATGGATCTCTTCCAGTTGATTGGCCATGTAGCTGTCTTCCAAGACTTCCAAATATCTTAGGATAGATTAATGAGCACATCCAGTGTTTCACCCTTTTGTTGAAACATCTCAGTTAGTATTCCGTCAATTCCCGGAGCCTCGTTTTTTGCCAGTGCCTTCAGTGAAGCTTGGACTTCTTCCTTCAATACCACTGGTTCTTGATCATCGGCTACCTCCTAAAGTAGTAGTAGTTTTGTTGTTGTTATGTGCCATTGAGTCGGCCCTGACTCATAGCGACTCCTCCTTGGGTTTCCGAGGCAGTATCACTACGGAAGTAGATTGCCCAACCTTCCTTCCAAGGAGTGGCCGGTGGGTTTGAACCGCCAGCCTTCTGGTTAGCAGTCAAGTGCTTTAGGCACTATGCTACCATAGTGACTCTTGTATTCCTTCTGTCTCCTTTTGATACTTTTTGTGTCATTCAGTATTTTGCTCATAATGTTTTGTCAAACTCGAGGCTTGAATTTTTTCTTCAGTTCTTTAAGCTTGAGATATACTGAACATGTTCTTCCCTTTTGGTTTTCTAACTCTAAGTCTTTGCACATTTCATTATGTTTTACTTGTCTTCTTGAGCCATCTTTCTATTCTTGAGATGGTTTCTAAATTCAGGTGGGATATATTCAAGGTCATATTTTGGCTCTCATGAACTTGTTTTCATTTCCATTTTCATTTTCTTCAACTTCAACTTGAATTTGCATACGAGTAATTGATAGTCTGTTTTACAACCAGCACCTGGCCTTGTTCTGACTGATGATACTGAGCTTCTCCATAGTCTCTTTCCACAAATGTAGTCGATTTGACTCTGTGTACTCCATCTGGTGAAGTTCACATTTAAAGTCACCACTTAAGTTGTTGAGAAAAGATATTTCCAATGAATACGTCTTTAGTCTTACAAAATTCTATCATGAGATTTCAGTCATCATTTCTATCACCAGCACCATGTTTTCCATCTACTGATCTTTCTTCTTTATTTCCAACTTTTGCATTTCAATCACCAGAAATTATCAATGCATCTCGATTCATGTTTGATCAATTTCAGACTGCAGAATTTATCTTCTCAATTTAGTGTGTTTGTGTTCCTATTCCAGAGAGAATATATTTCTTAATGCTCCTGACTTGTCTGTAGACCATTTGCAAGCACATTCCATAACTAGTGGGACTTCGACCCAGGTCTTTTGACTCCAAGCCCAGTACTTTCCCACTACAGCATATGATGTTAGTAACAAATTCTGTTTGGCATGCATGGAGGCAGCAGAAATGGTGAAAGTTTCAAATAGTGATTTCCCATGGGCAGATAGAGTAAGGCAGATGGTCACTAATTTATTCAACAAACATGTGCTGAATGACAACAAATCAGGCCTTGTGGATTTCTGGGTGAACAAGACGAATTCAAGTCCCACCCTCATGGAGCTGATGATTGTCCAGGAAAATTGCTCAATACAGATTACAACAGCAGTGAGTACTATGAGGAAGAAGTGCAGGGGGAGTTTATACAACGAGCGAAGTTTGGGTGAGAGAAAGGGGAGGGTATAATCAAACACTATCTTCCCTTTCAAACTGGTCCTTTTTCAGTTGTCCCCATCTCAGAGAACAACTTTACCAACCCCCAGGTGTTGAAACCAATAACACAAGTCATCCTTGACATACCCTCTCTCTCATTACCAATCCCTCACCAAATCCCCTTGATTTTGCTCCAAAAGATCTTCCAGAATCTTTCACTACTGTCCTTCTTTGCTATCCCTATCTCCATTAATTCCCTGCTCCAAGCATCATCTCTTGCCTGGACCACTGTAATACCCCCTAAGAAATCTACTCCCACCAACTTTGGGCCCATTCCCACCCATTCTCCATAATGCAGCCATGGTGACATCTTGAAAAGAAAATCTTACTATACCAAACTTTTACCCTTCACCTCCTACTCCCTAAATTTTGAGACATCCCCCAATTCCTCACTTAGTGTGAGGAATCGTCTTCCCTTTACTCTTAGTATTGAGACAAACTCCAGAGCACGTTCTAGATTTTCTGCCCTTCCCTCTCCCTGCAGACTTTTATGAAATGTAGCCCTCACTCTGCTCCAGCTTCACCAGCTCTCTTGCAGGCTCTCATATGTGCTTTGCTTTTTCCTGAGGAAGACATTTCCATAGGTAATTCCTTTACTTAGAATGCTCATATCTCTCCTTCATTGCCTAAAAGTGTTCTGCAACCATCCTACCCCAATAATAGTTCTTCACAGCATGTGTACTTTGCATTCTTGGAGCTTATTACAGTTCACTTTTATGCTTACCAACTTGATGATTTGATTGTCAGAGGTCCCACACCCCAAAAATTTGTCCCTCACAATTTTAGCCCCAGCGTCTAGCTCAGTGCCTGTTAAAGAGTAAGTACTGGAAGGAAGGAAAGGAGGAAAGGAAGGAAGAAGGGAGGGAAGAAGGAAGGATTTCTTTATTCTGGGAGTTCAGGTAAATGAGAGAACTGTGGAGGAAGAAACATACAGTCTAAAGGGAAACCATGCCTGTGACATGGGAACTGAAATAAACCTTTTCTCCCTTTCCAAGAAGAAACTAAGGCCATCAGAGAGAAACTATTTGAGGATAATGTCCTCCATGCTGGATGGGTCAGGGGGATCCAGTCTCGGCTAATGCATACAGAGGGGCTCTTTGTAATGAACATAGTCCAGGAAGGAGGGAAATACCCATATAACAAAAAGGAAGAGTTATTATTTCACAAGGTCATAGTTACGGAAATAGAAAAAATAGGCTTTCTTCACAAACTATTAAGAGATATCCCTAGAAAAAGAGTGTATTTCTACTCTGGCAGGTGAGATTACTTTTAGGTAATTCAGGGAAATCCAAAACAATAGTAAGCATCCTCCTGGGGAATAAAGACCAAATTGCCTTCAAGGCAGAGGTGCACACTGAACCCCTTGGGTGGGAGAATCCAAGCACAAGAACATCTCATTATGACCTCTGAACCAGGGCCACAGCAAGTAGGACTGGATCTCTGTGTTCTGGGCAAGAAGGCTAAGTGCCCTGAGGAATGAGGTCCAGATATGGAGGATTAAAAGAGAGGGCTGAAAGAGGGCACAAGAGGCTAGAGAGATGGCTTGGCTGGAGAAGAAGGAGCACCACCCATTCAAAGATTCAGTGGTTAGGACCTTGCTTCAGTCCAAGAGGCAAGTCAGGTTGATAATGTCAGAACATCTGGCTCTCCCACTCTGGGGAAACTTCTCCCTTCAAGAAAACAACTGCTTAAAACTCATTTGGAGTTACCACATGATCTCTCAGAGGGGAAAGGACATGGTGTTGTTGGTAGGAAGAGGTGGGAGCTCCTGGGGCTTCCAAGGCCCCCTGCTTTCCTGATAGAATCACCTTGTGTGACATCCTGCAATTACTGGGGGGAGGGGGGATTACAGACCAGTAGAGGATTCTCAAAGCCCCAGTAAAGGATTCTCAAAGCCCCAGAGACAATAAGGTCCATTATTCAGATGTGTCTCTTCCCTCAGCATGCGGTATGGGAGAACCTCTGTGTCACAGCAAGGGACCCTGATGTAAAGGTTATAGGTTCTAAAGGCATGTGGCAGAAAGGAATTGTATGTGTTCTCAAAATAGAAGAAAAGAGGCAAGTGGTTTATATGGACTTGGATGGGAGAGTTGTAGCCTAGGGCTGTAGGGGTGTGCAGAGGTCAATCACGGTGAACATTGTAGGCCATGTTCAATCTGCTAGACTTGATTCTGAGGGCAATGAGAAGCCATCAGAGGGCTTTAAGCAGTGAATCATGTTTGCATTTTTAATATTCCCCTGTCTACTGGGTAGAGAACCATTTAGAAAGAGGACAAGTGGGTGCATAAAAGCCATCAGGAGCTACAGGTGAGGTGAGGTGGACAGTAGATCGAGCTGGGTGGTTGCAGAGGAGATGGAGAGAGGAAATGGCTCCCAGACTTGTAGTGATGAGTGATAATGGTGAGTGAAGAGGAGGAGGCCACATAGTTGACTCCAGGGTTTTTCACATGAGCAAGTTGGGTAATGGGTGGCACCCTTGCCTGGGCTAAGGGACACTGGAAGAGGATCACATTTGGCAGGGAAGCTTCTGGGTCCCACATTCTTCAGAGGAAACCATCTCTATGGCTATTTCCTCAAGAGAATTCCACAAGCCACTTCCTAGTGGCAGCCATTCCTGTTGATACCAGCGATGTCTGTCCTCTGCATAGCACTGTGTGCAAGTGGGTGCCTGTGGGATGTTTGGTTTGCTCCTTTGCTTTTGAAATGACTGGTTCTCATTTCCTCCTCCGCATGCTCTCTGAAGTGGTGTGTTTGGGAATGTTACATAACGGCCCTTCCTCATTTCTCACATATTTATTTTTGCCTGTGGATCTCTCTCCACAACAGGATGGGTCACTACATCAGTTTCAACAAAGCAAGTTTGCCAAGTACCTGACTTGGAGGTTAGGGCTGAGCTTAGTTCTCTGTAATTGCCCAAAAGCCAACAAATGACTGTGGGATAATAGAGTTCTCCCTACTTAAAAGGTCCTATTTTTGTGACTCCCCTGTGGCCTCAGGTATAAGTTAGAGGGATCTGGTTAGCATAATAAAGAACAGGATAAAGAATAATGAAGAAAGAATACTTAAGAACATTACATAAAACTTGTCTATTGAATGCCGAATGAATGCCAGCAAACTTTGTACTTTTTTTTTTGCCTCAGAGCCAAAGCACTTTATCTGTTTGCTGTTTCAATTTTTTTTCCAAATGCACATTCTGCTTTCTCTCTTAGGCCTCCCTATTCTAGTTTAGCAGTTTAATTTGTATCCTCTCCTCATCTTTCTTTTGACACCTTCTTTCTTTTTTTGCACTCAGGTTTTCTGGTTTCATTTCTCGGTTATTCAGTTGCTGATTTCTGGATCTTCACATATTTTTTCTCCTACCCCCACCTCCACCCCCTCCCTTGCCTCTCCATCCTTCTCTCCTGCTTTCTTTCTCTCCTTGTCACCATTTGTTCTCTATCACCCTCTTTTCTGGCTGGCTGATGTTGGAAACATTTCAGGAATTTTTAATTGAAAATACCATGAGAACTGTTATCACCTCAGTTTCACCAGGGAGAGAACCCGCGCCTCAGAGATGATGATGGGTGACTCCTGGGGCGGGTGGAGTTTAATATCTCACCTAGGTTAACCAGGGCAGCTGGGCTTTGCTAACCTAGGCCCCAGGGTGGAATGTGAGAAATGAAGTCCCGTTTGATGGGAAAGAGGGTGTGTTGAATAACCAAAAATTCCTATAAACTCTGAGGAGGTGGGAGAGAAGTACAGGATGAGGAATTCTAAATGAAACAAAACAACCAGGAATTTCTACCCCTCCTCTCTCTCCAACTGCCCACCATGAAAATGACCTGGGACTTGGAACATGATCAGGAACCCCTTCCTTGTGCTTGGAGTGGTGATGCTTTTCCTCTGTCCTCATAGCTGTAACTGACCCCTGACTCTGCAGCGTGGGTCAGATGAGCTCAGCCTCCTTTGATCTCCTCCCCTGTGAGATCACCAGCTCTCCCTGCAGGCCTTCTCCCAGGTCCCAGGTCAGCCTTCACATCTGCCAGGGCCTTAGAAACAGGCAGGCTCAGGAAGAGGCAGCAGAGGCTGCTACAGTAGGGGTAGGCCATCCCAGTTCTCCTTACATGATGTCCCAGCAGAATCAAAGGAACATAATTCCAGTCAAATTGTGGAACCAAGGAGTCCTGTTGGTGCAATAGTTAAGAGCTCAGTGACTAACTGAAAGATAGGTGCTTCAGACCTACCCAGGTGCACTGTGGGAAAAAGACCTGGTGCTCTGCTTCTGTAAGGCTTATAGCCTATAGGGCAGTTCCACTCTGTCATATGGGGTCACTATGAGTAGAAAATTGACTTGATGGCACCTAACAACAACATGGGAATTGGGAAGGGAGATAGGGATTCTGGGGCTGTAGGAAGGGAGGTGATATGGTTCCTCCTTCCTCTTCTACTCCACCCTCAATAGGAGTCACAGACTACCAGGACTGGAAGGATCCAGAGTGGACAACTCCTCCACTGGTTCTCACCGTGAATTGGAAGAGCTATGGCAAGCCAGCACTCCAACTTCACCCCACATAGCACCACTTTATCTGTTTCATATCATCAGGTTCTGGGCAACATTTTGTTTGACAAAAAGATCTCACTGAAGAACAACTTTTAAAAAGTAAAATTTTGAAATTGCTGATATAGTACAAGCTTCTTGAGTTTATTTATGAATAAACTAAGGCCCAGAGAAGTTAAGGTGTCTCTGCGTGGTGCAAATAGTTAAGTGCTTGACTCCAGGCCAAAAGCTTAATTTGAATCCACCCAGAGTTGCTTCAGAAGACAGGTCTGGCAATCTGCCAGTCTTGAAAACCCTAAGGATGCCCCCAAACAAGGATCAGAAGGCAGGAAGGGGCAGGAAAGATGGGCAAATGGAAACAGGATATCCAGGGAGAAAGTAGAAAGAATGCTGTTACATTGAGGGGATTGCAACTGATGTCACAAAACAAAATGTGTAGAAATTTTTTTAATGGGAAACTAATTTGCTCTGTAAACTTTCACTCAAACCACAATAAAATGTTTTGTTTGTTTGTTTGTTTTCAAAAAACCCTCAACTTATGGAGTAGTTTTACTCTGCACACACGGGATCACCGTGAGCTGGACCTGACTTGAAGGTAAGTGATGAGCTAAAATAACACAGGGGTGATGGGCACAGCCAGCCCAGCCTTGGTCTCCTACCCTCCACAAAGGGCTTCTGTGGTTGAACAACAGCAAAACAAGAGTGGCAGGCTGCAGCAAGGTGGGGCTGCCTGGTGGACTTGCTCTCGTTCAGTCACATGAGGGCTCCCTCATCCCCAGAGGTGAGAATCCTGACATCCTTCCTAAGCCTCCTGGAAATCATTTTTAGAAAGAGAGGGAGAGGAAGGAAGGTAGAGAGAGAAGGAGGGGGGGAGAGAAGGAAAGAAAGAAAAGAAGGTGGCATGAGGGAGGATGAGAGAGAGAGAGAGGAAAGAAAGAAGGAAGAAAAAGAAAAGAAATGTGTTAGCCAAATAGGATATGTGCTCTTCCGTTTCCTGAAGGATAGTCTGATAAAATGGAGAGGTAAAGGAGGTAGATAAGGCGCTCTGGTGGTGCAGTGCCTAAGGCATTTGATTGCCAACCAGAAAGTCAGTGGTTCAAACCCACCAACTTCTCTGTGACAGGAAGATGGGACAATCTATTTTTGTAAATACTTATAGCCTGGGAAACCCAGTGGAGATTGCTACGAGTCAGACTTGACTTGATGGCAGTGAGTTTGGTTAAAGAAGGGAGATAAATACTTTTGACTAGCCCACACCATATGTCAAATCTAAATACTGAGCTTTTGTTGGACATTTTCATCTGATAATTTTCTAAAGAGAGGCAATTAAAACCCAGGAACAGGACATAAAGACTGAAAGAATAATGTGGAAGAGAAGGTCAGGAAAAGCCAAACATCTGGGAAGGGAAATTGCAGGACTCAAGGGGTGCTGGTGAAGACACCACCAGTGTGTGACCGGAAAGGGTTAATGCTTCTCCTCCAAGGGCTGGGGCACCCCAGGGACAGCCCTTACCTCCCTCCCTCCCAGAAGTCCCTTACCCAGCCAGGAGCGTGAGTAACTCTGCTAGCACATGGTGTTTTCTTTTTCCTGAAATAAAATATCATCACCTGATCTTGGCTAAGTAACTGTGAACTTGTAAAAGTCTGTTTGTTGTTCCCCAGAGGCCTATTCAAGTGGTTTTTCAGATGAATTTGTTCATACAAACACTTTGCAAAGTTTCTCTAATTGTTTCTCACAGCCCCATCTGATGGGTAATTATTCCAGCTCTCTTACTCAACCATGTTGCAGGTGAGTAAACTGAGGCTCATAAAAGGGATGATGTGGCAGAAACCACTCCTGGTCCATCCTCCTAACCCTTGGCCATACATAGACATTTTTCAAATCTATAACACTTGCAGCACTTTCAGATTTGATGTTTTCAGCTAAACCCAGATTATCTGACCCAAGTGTCTATTTGATTTGACCAGGAAATAACATCCTGTTGATAAGCATTAAGTAATTGTACAACTTGTCAGAAGAAAAGAAAGAAGGGAGAATTATCAGTGAAGCCAGTGCGTTTCAGTCTTAGAAAACTAAGTTCTGGAAATTGAAAACAACAAGGACAGGAGTTCTAAGGAGTCTTTACAGGTATTGGACACTTAAAAGGAAAGCCCCCTACAAAAATACACGTGGAATTTAGTTTTCACTCTGTGACTAACCAAAGGTGTACATAGCTCAGCATCTCTCTGTCTCCCTCGGGGCTTGGTCCTGTGCATGGAAGTACGTTGTAGTTAGCTGTTGTGGAGTTGGCCCCTACTCATGACAACCCCTTGCACAACAAAACAAACCCAATCCTGCGCCATTAACATGATTGTTTGCAGATCAGACCATTGTGATCCATAGGGTTTTCAATGGCTGTTTTTTGGAAATAGATCACCAGGCCTTTCTTCCTCTCCTGTCTTAGTCTGGATGCTGTGCTAATCAGCATCATAGCAACATGCAGGCCTCCACTGACAAATGTGTTGTGGCTGCACATGAGGTGCATTGACTGGCAATCAACCCGGGTCTCCTGGATTGAAGAGGAGAATTCTACCACTGAACCACACTGCCTGCTATCCAAGTATACAGGGAGGTGAGTATTAAGCAAATCATTAATGCTACATGCAAAATACTGTTCTTGGTGATGTGTATATGTGTTGAGAGAGGACACAAAGCTGAATGAAACCCCCTGGGAAGGGTGAAGAGTGGGTCTAGAGTCAGAGTGGGATATGAGGCAGGAGAGTATGGACTCATCACTGTTCTCTATTTACGGTCGAGCAGGACTTCACCATGGAGCCTGCTTCTAAGTCATCTGCTAACAGTGTGGTGACATTAAGGCTTGAGAGAGATGCAATGAAAATTTTCCACAGATTTAGGGAATTGGACTGAAGTGAGTCAGGGACACCTCCTTTCCTCCCCTCCACTTCCTTCACTCCATCCTTATGTCCCCTTATCTTCCTGGGCTCAGAAAATCTTTAAACATGCTAACTTGCGACCAGGTGCTAGGTTGAGGATGGAGAGCAAAACCACTGCTGTTAAGAGGAAAAAAATACAAAACTCAAACTTGTTGCTGTAGAGTGTATTCTAACTCATGGCCACTCCTTCTGTTTCAAATAAAAATGCATTCCATAGGGTTTTCCATGGCTGTGACCTTTTGGAAGTAGATTACCAAGACTTTTCTTCTGAGGAGCCTCTGCATGGATTTGAACTGCCAACCTTTTATCAGGAACTCATTGTTAAGGGCAAAGTGGGTTGGAAAGGGTGCTCACCTGGTTCTGAGTGGTGAGACTGTCCCTGGCTAAGGAGGAGGTAATGGAATGTCAATGAGGAAAGGAGTGTCTGAGCTTTGGTATCCTCACTGGTAAAATGTAAAACCCTATTGCTAGGACTGCAACTAGGCCTCCTTCTTGGCCTAAAATCTGAGATTCTATTTGGACCCTGGAGTCCAGCAATGGCTGGAGTTGGGAGAAAATAAAAACTGAAAATTCTGGGGCAGGAGAAATTAATTCCAGCTTTGGGCAATCTACTTCCATAGTGATACTGCCTCAGAAATCCAAGGAGGGGTTGCTATGAGTCAGGTCCGACTCGACGGCACATAACAACAACTTGTCCCTTACTCAGAATGAGCTTGAGAAAATCATTTGATCTCTTTGAGTCATGTTTCTTCATCAAAAAAAAAATCAAAAATTGATCTTCAAACTTTTTGTGACTATTGTAAATAATGGTTTGCTTGTTTTCTGGGTTCATTTACTTAGCAGGAGAAACATTTTACCAATGTCCTATATATGAAGGATACAAATAGAACCTTTCTGTTTGAAGTGGTGAGGAAGGCTCAGTGAGACTTTCTAACCTTAGTGCACCCTCAGTCCCAAGGTGGCAGATATGGTGCCTCCAAATAGTTTGAAAACCCATAGACAGAAGATGTGACTAGTCCTATGACACTGACAAATTATTTAACTTTTCTTGGGTCAGTTCCTTCATGGGGATAAGAATTCCTGTCCTCATGATTCCATAGGTAATGACAGGGAAACTGAAGCAAGGATGTAAAAGGGATCTGCAAACTCTAAAGTGCTGTGCAAATGTGTTCCAAAGAGTGACTGGTGGGTTTGAACTGCCAGCCTTCTGGTTAGCAGTCAAGCGCCTTAGGCACTATGCTCCCAGAGCTATATAGTCATATTCAGGCCTATTATAAAAGTCTTTATCATCTTTGCTGGTCTAGAAATCAAGTCCTTTCAAAAGCAATCCCAAAGCATGTGACTATGGAAGGGAAAAAATGGACAATAAAAACAGCATATTCTTTCTTTGTCCATTCCCTTCCTAGCACAAAGTATGGTATGAGGCAGATTAGGAGCCAGTTAACTCCAGAAGGCAGAAGCAGCACCTAGTAGGTCTGCAGATGGTTCGAGTAGCTATGATTAGGGACAGATAGTGACAGGAGACAAGTTCCCTACTGACCACACACTTAACCATATAGGGTTCAATGAACAGTGGAGATTAAGGAGACCCTGATCAGGAGGAAAAGGTTTCTCTGGGCTAAGGTAGGTAAGCAAATCTTCCAGAGGTAAAGTAGCAGTATCAGGCTTTAGAAATGTTTCCATGCTTCTTTGATGAACACTTTTATTTGGTATTCTTGTGTCCCCTCATGCACACACCTCAGCTGGTTTCCCTAGCTCTACTCTGATAAACAGTTTCCAAGAGAAGAGCCATGATATCTCCCATGGTCAGCCTCCTTGCCTCCCGCCCATGGCTCTCTCACCTTGCCCTACCTGGTGTCTTTTGGCCTTTTACTCACTATGCTCCTTGTTCTGCCCCTCACTCATCATGCACATTGGTTTTGACCGGGCTCAAGCCTTGTAAGTCTCCCCAAGTTGGTTTCTAATGGGAGAAGATAGGTTTAGCTTAGCTTGCTCTTTGCTGCCCTCACTCTTTTGCTTCTCTCCCTTCAAAAAGGCTCCTGCTGGCTTTAATTAAGCCTGCAGAGCCTCCCCCAGGCTGGCCCTCATGAAATGAGGTGACCCAGCTCACCAGGGCTGCTCCCAAGAGGCCCTTCAGCTCCGGGCTTATCACAACAATTTCTGCTTCACATTTTCCACAGAACATTGCAACCTGCACAGGAAAACATTGCCTGCAAGTGCAAGAGCCAGCCAGGGCACCGGATCCCAAACAGGAAGGCTCTGGATGCTCTTGTTGCCCAGAGGGCTCAGCCTTTGGAGGGATTGCCAGTGAAGAACATAGTTTTTCAATACCAAGGAAAATGGCTGCTAGGCAAAGTCAAAAGGGACACAGTTACAGTCAACAGAACTTTGCAATGGGGTCCCTGCCCTTTCATGGCTCTTTAAGACCAAATCTAGGATGTCTGGCTTTGTGGGAGTCCCAGTTACCCACTCAGTAGAGCCTATATTTCTAAACCTGAAGTTCAAGACCCTCAGCAACTTTCTTCTTTCTGCTATTCCAGTATTACCTAAAACTCTTACATAGATCCTCAAGTATTGCCAGAGGAAGTTAGTAGGAAGAACAGCATAGTGGTTGTATCAGTCAGATCAGGGTACATTATGCTGCAGTAACAAAATATCCCATAATCTCAGTGACCTACCAGGCAAAAACTTATGTTCAATATATGCTATATGTCCCATATGGGTTGGCTGGGCTACTGCTAGCAGGTGTTCAAGCACCCAGAGTGATAGAGGTCTGCTGTTTTGTGGCTGGACCATTTGAAAGATACACAGTCTCATTAGTCACCGTAACAGGGAGAAGATTGAAGAACTGAGCATATGAACACCACTGTCTCTACCATGGTAATTAAGAATACCAGTAGATTCAAATGCCAATTTTGCCATTCACTAATTATGGATCTTGGTCAATTTCATTAACCTGTCTGAATATTGTTGGTTTTTCCCTCCACTTTTTTTAATTAAAAAAAAAATCTTATTGTGTTTTAGGTGAAAGTTTACACAGCAAATTAGTTTTCCATTCAATAATTTACACATAGATTGTTCTGTGACTTTGGTTGCAATCTCTGCCACGTGTCAGCTCCCTCCCTATTTTCACCTTGGTTTCTCTGTTTCCATTTGTCTGGTTTCCATGCTCCTTCCTATCCTACCTTCTTATCTGTGTTTGGGAAAATGTTGCCCTTTTTGATCTTGTATAGCTGATTGTTCTAAGAAGCACATTCCTTATGAGTGCTATTGTTTATTTTGTTGTCCAGTCTACTATTTGGTTGAGAGGTAGCCTCTGGGAGTGGCTTTAGTTCCACATTAGAAGGGTAACTTAGGGCAATAGTCTCAGGAGTTCCTTCAGTCACTATCAGACCAGTAAGTTTGGTCTTTTATTTTTTTTATGAATTTGAGTTTTGTTCTTGTTGTGCAGTGACTTAATATTAATTAATGACTTTTCTAGCAATGGTCTTTGTAACTCCCACCAGATTAGTGGGTGGAACTATGTAAGTGTGAGGTTCTTGGGGCCCACCAAGGGGATTGGATAGCTTGTTGGTAATGTAAATAAGGTACGTGGTGCCCTTGTGGGGGTGGGACCATGCAAATAAGGTATATGAAACCCTAATGTGGGGATTGGTCAGTTTCGTCATTCTGCTAGGTTTAAAATGAACCCTCTTAGAAGCAGAAAGGGATATGTTCACTGCCATTAAGAAAGAAGAGCTGCAAGTAGAGTGGAGTGCACTGAGACTGCAGAGAGACAGCAAGCAGAGGCAGCAGAACCAAGTAGACCAGCACAAGGAAGAGTGGTAGGCTGGGCAGTTGGCTTGTCAGCTTACAGAGTGAGAAAGCTGAGTGCCTTTGGGCAGGCTTGCTGGCCAAGTGGGGTGCACCTGTCAGCAGAACTAAAAGCTTCGCAACACTGCCAAGTGGGACAGAAGCCATACCAAGAGGCCAAGGGCCAAAAAGAGATGTGCCTGCAGGCATGGCAGAGGTGAGACTCTCTTGAAGAATTGTATCCTGAAGGTGTTCCCAAACCTAAATTTTAGCCTGTTGCTTACCCGATAAACCCCATAATCATGAGTACTGTCTGTGAGTTCTGTGTGGTCATTGCAAAGAATCATGAAACCCAGCAGAGAAGTAGTGAGTGCCGTCGGAGAAATGGTTGGTGTTAGGATTGGTAAAAAGGGTTGGAAGGTAGCAGCACATCTGACTTCTGCCTTATGGGAATCAGCCTTGGGCTGTGCTGATGATTCTGCTTCCTCCTCATGAAATTAGAGGAGGCCAGAGGATGCTGCCCCCATGTCCTTTTAGCAGTTCTACATTTGTCTCCCATTCTTAGAGAGACGTTCTATTGTGTCCCTGGTCAGAACTGGATGGTAGCTGGGCACCTTCTAGTTCTTCGGGCTCAAGTTAGAGGAGGTTGTGGTTCATGTGAACCATTAGTCCTTTGGACTAATTTGCTTCCTTGAGTGTTTGGTTTTCTTCTCTCTCCTTTGCCCCAGGCAGGAAAAAAAAAAAAAAATTGTATCTTAGATGGCGGTTGGTAAACTTTTAAAGCCCCAGCCACTACTCACCAAACTACAATGTGGAACATTGTCTTTAAGTACTATGTTATGTCAATTGACCTAGATATCCCCCAGTATTATGGTCCTTCGCCTTCAAGCCCAGTAGCACAGTCCTGCATGGTATGTGGTTATGTATAAGAAGTTTCCATAACTATGCTCCCTATGTATATGAATATACATCAAACCAAAAAAAAAAAAAAAAAAAACCAAACTCACTGTCCTCGAGTCAGATCTGACTCATAGCAACGACGCCTCCTTAGGATTCTGATATGGTATCACTAGGGAAGTAGATTGCCCAATCTTCCTTCTGAGGAGTGGCTGGTGGGTTTGAACTACCACTTTTCTCGTTAGCAGTCAAATTCCTTAGGCACTACGCCACCAGGGCTCCCATGAATATACATCACCACATACAAATATGTATGTAGAAGAATCCACAACCATATTTATATATGCACTTGGGTATAGTCCTGTATGACCTCCCACACCTATTTAGCATACGTATCTACTTATGTGGGAGCTCTGGTAGCATAGTGGCTAAGGCACTTGACTGCTAACCAGAAGGCTGACAGTTCAAACCCACCAGCCACTCCTCAGAAGGAAGATGGGGCAATCTACTTCCGTAGTGATACTGCTTTGGAAACCCAAGGAGGGGTCGTTATTAGTTGGGTCCGACTCAACAGCACACAACAACAACAACAACTATCTACTTATGTATCCACTCACAAATTATTTCTTATTATTGTTGTTGCAGGATTATATATGTTATATTCTTTATCATAGTTACCCTTTTTTTGTTGTGTATCTCTGTGTCTTTCTTTGCCCTGGTCACATTGTGCTGACTTTCAGCATATTTTGTATTGTCCGTTTCCTCACCAGAAGTAACCTGGGCATATTAACTAGCAATTCTTCCTCTTTCCTCCTCCCTGCCCTGGTACCATCAAACATTGTTTCTTTCTGTATATAAATCTATTCTTGACTTTTTGTAATAGTGGTCTCATACAATATTTGTTCTTTTGTGACTGACTTATTTCACTGAGTATAATGTCTTCCAGATTCGTCCATGTTGTCAAATATTTCGTGGATTCATCATCATTCTATATTATTGCATAGTATTCCATTGTATGTATGTACCACAATTTGTTTAACCATTCATCCATTGATGGACACTTAGGTTGTTTCATCTTTTTGCTGTTGTGAATAATGCTGCAATGAACATAGGTGGACATGTGTCTATTCGTGTTATCCTCTTATTTCTCTAGGATATATACCTTGGAGTGGACTGCTGGATCATACGATATTTCTATTTCTAGCCTTTTAAGGAAGCACCATACCATTTTCCAGAGTGGTTGTATTATTTCACAGTTCTACCAGCAGTGTGTAAGAGTTCCAATCTCTCCACAACCTCATCAGAAAGGCCTGGAAATCTGCTTTCAAAGGTCACTACCTTGAAAATCCTATGAGTGCAGTTCTGCTTTGCACATATGGGGTCACAGTAAGTTGGAATTGACTTGACAGCAACTGGTTTAGTGTACAGCTCTATAAGTTTTGACAAATATATACCATTGGGTAACTAACACCATAGTTCAGATATAGAACAATTCCTTCACCCCCAGAAATTTTCCATATCCTGTTGTAGTCAGCCCCCTTCCTTCACTTCCATCCCATGGCATCCACTGATCTGTATTCCTGCTCTTATATTTTGCCTTTTATAGAATGTTATATAAATGAAATTATATAGTATGCAGCCTTTTAAGTTGGCTTATTGGTGTAACATAATGCACCTGAGATTCATCTATGTTCTTGTGTGGATTAGTAGTTTGTTCCTTGTTATTGCTGATTAGTATTCCATTGTATGAATGTTTCACAGTTTGTTTACCCACACACTCATCGAAGGACATTTGGTGCCAATTTTTGCCAATTATGTATAAAGCTGCCATGGACATTTATTTATAGTTTACCGTGTAAACATTGCCTTTCCTTTAGCTTGGGTAAATATCTAGGAATGTTGTTGTTGTTGTTGTTATTTGCCGTCGAGTCGCCCCCGACTCATAGGGACCCCTCCTTGGGTTTCTGAGGCAGTATCACTATGGAAGTAGGATTGCCCAACCTTCCTTCCGAGGAGTGGCTGGTGGGTTTGAACCGCCAGCCTTCTGGTTAGCAGTCAAGTGCCTTAGGCACTATGCTACCAGAAGGAATAGGCATAGTAAATGCATATTTAGCATCGTAAGAAATTGTCAAACTTTTCCAAAGTGGCCATAATATTTTGCATTCCTGTGAGGAATATATGAGAACTTTAGTTGCTCAACATTCTTGTCAGCACTTAAACTGTTAGATTTTTGGTCATCCTTGTTGTTTTAGCCTCCACAATATGTGGTTAGTGATATGTTATTGTGGTTTTGATTTTCATTTCCCTAGTGATTTATAATGTTGAATATATTTTCATGTGTTTATTGTCACCTGGATTTTTTTTTTTTTGGGGGGGGGGAATGTCTGTTCAAAAAGTTCCTCAATTACTTATTACTAATATTGACCTTTGAAAGTTCTTTATAAATGTGAATTCAAGTCCTACAACAGATACGTGATTGCAAATACATTCTCCCACTCTGTGACATGTATTTTCCTTATCCTTGCAGTGTCTTTCAAACAGCAAAAGTTCTTTGTTTTGATGAAATCCAGTTTATCAATTTTTTTCTTATATGGATCAAACTTTTGGTGCTGTATTTAAGAAATTCAACTTAGCAAACATTTTCTCCTATAAGTTTGATAGTTTTAGGTGTGACTTCATGGCCATTATCAATTTTAGTTAATTTGTATATATGGTATAAGATATGGGTCTAGCTTCATGTTATTCCATATGGCTATCTAATTGGTCCAGCACCATTTGTTGAAAACATTAAATTGCCTTTTCACCTTTGTCAAAAATCCATTGAAAATTTCTGATTCCAAAAACTACTACAAACGTACAGGAATCAGAACAGTGTGGTACTCATATAAAGACACGCATATAAACCAATGGAATAGAATTGAGAGCCCAGAAATAAACTCAAATATTTATGGACAATTGATTTTTGACAAGGGTCAAAAAGCCCAAGGCCATTCAGTGGGAGAAAGAATAGTCTCTTCAATAAACAATGTGGAAATAACTGGATAGCTCATTACGGTCAAGATGTTTTCACCTCATAGAGACTTTGTAGGACAAATTAGAACTGCCCCATTGCATTTTCAAGGCTGTAATCTTTATGGACGAAGACTGCCAAATCTTTCTCTCACAGAGTTGTTGATTGATCTGGTTGGCAGCTAAACGCTCAACCACTGGATTAAGGCTCCCAATAACTGGACAGCCACATGCAAAAGAATAAAGTTGGGCCCCTATCTCACTCCAAATACAAAAATGAACTCAAGAGGCCGGGCAAGATGGCGGACTAGGCAGAAGGGTTGCACAGACCCTCTTCAACAAAGAAAAGGGAAACCAATTAA
>NW_006921602.1:20881421-20890640 GCF_000298275.1 Orycteropus afer afer
AACTGCTGAAAAAAAAAGAACTCAAAATTGGTCAATGACCTAAATATAAGCACTAAAATTGTTAAATTTTTAGAATAAAACATGGGAGTAGATGTTCATGACTGGATTTGGCAATGAATTCTTAGATTTTACACTAAAGGGCCAAGCAACAACAATAAAAATAGATAAACTGGACTTCATAAAAAATTACAAGCTTGTACATCAAAGAACACTATCAACAACATAAAAAGACAACTTATAAAATGGGAGAAAAATATTTATAAATCATTCATCTAATTAGGATTTTATGCTCAGAACTCAATAACTAAAAGATAAACAACCCAATTAAAAAAAGACTTGAATAAACACTTTTCCAAAGACAATTTACACATGGCCAATAAGCACATGAAAATATGTTCAACATTACTGGTTATTTAGAAAATGAAAATCAAAACTACTTCACACCCAGTTGTTGTTGTTATGTGCTGTCAAGTCAGACCTGACTCATGGTGACCCCTCCTTGGGTTTCTGAGGCAGTATCACTACAGAAGTAGATTGTCCAACCTTCCTTCTGAGGAGTGGCTGGTAGGTTTGAACCGCCAGCTCAGTAAGATAGCTTTAATCAAGAAAACAGAAAATAACTAGCGTTGGCAAGGATGTGGAACCCTCATACAGCTTGTAGGAATGTAAAATGGATTGGCTACTGTGCAAAACAATTTTGTACTTCTTCAAAAAGTTAAACATAGAATTACCATAAGACTCTGGTAGTGTAGTACCTAAGGCACTTGATTGTTAACCAGAAGGCTGGTGGTTTCAAATCCACCAGCCACTCCTTGGAAGGAAGATGGGGCAATCTACTTCCATAGTGATACTGCCTCAGAAACCCAAGGAGGGGTTGTTATGAGTTGGTCCGACTCCACAGCACATAACAACAACAACAACATGTATATAACCAAGGGTAACAAAAACATATGTCCATACAGAATCTTGATCATGAAAGTTTACAGCAACATTACTCATAATAACCAAAAGGTAGAAACAAGCCAAATATTCACCAGTAAGTGAATGAATAAATAAATTGTGGTATATACATACAATGGAGTATAATCCAACCATAGAAAGGAATGAGGTTTTGACACAAGCTACAACATGGATGAACCTTGAAAATATGATGTGAAGTAAAAGGAGCCAGACATGAAAGACCACTTATTGTGTGTCCCTTTTATAATATATATCCAGAATAGGAAAATCCATAGAGATAGGAAACAGATTGGAGGTTACCAGAGAATGAAAAGAGGGAAGAATGGGAAGTGATTACTTAATGGGTACAGGATGTTTTATGGGGTGATGAAAAGGTTTTGAAAATAGTGCTGGTGGTTGAACAACACCGTCTGGGTGGCTTATCAGAAGAGAAATTTATTGTCTCATGGTTCTGGAGGCTGCAAACCAAGATTAGGGTGTTAGCTCTGTTGACTTCTTCCAAGACTTTGAGGGAAAATCTGTTCCATGCCTCTATCCTAGTTTATTGTAGCTCCCGGCATCCTTGGCTTGCAGTTACAACATCACACAATGTCCTTCCTCTATCTCCTTGTCTCTGTGTATGTTATCTTCTTTTACCAGGACACCAGTTATATAGGATTAAGATCCATCCTACTCTAGTATGACCTCATGTTAACTTAACTGATAACATCTTCAAAGATTCTATTTTCCAAACAAGGTCATGTTCACAGGTATGAGGGTTCAGGATTCCATCATATATTTTGGGAGGATACAATTCAATCTATAACAGTCTTTCTGTTTTGTTCCATTGATCTATCTGTCTATCCTTTCATCAATATCATACTATCTTGATTACTGTAGCCTTATGAAAAGCCTTGAAATCAGATAGTGTGAGTATTCAACTTTGTTCTTCTTATTTAAAAATTTTTTGGCTATTCTAGTTCCTTTGCCTTTCCATAAAAATTTAGAGCAAGTTTGTCTGTTTCCACACACAAAAACAATTCTGCTGATACAGATTTTTATTAGAATTGTGCTGTTCTTACAAAACTATCTGAGATTAACTAACATTTTAACAATATTGAATTGTTTAATTGATGAACATGGTATATCTCTCCATTTATTTAAGTTTTCTTTGAGTTCCTTCATTACTTTGTAGAGTTTTTTTAAAAATGTTTTTTGTATGCTTTGCAGTTTTTGTATGCTCACATTCATATATATTACACATATTTTATAAATTTATAACTAAGTATTTTATACTATTCTCAGCAATACTTTAAAAAAATCAATTTCCAATCATTTCTTGCTATTATATGGAAATATGATGACTGATTTTTGTATATTGACTTTGTGTCCAATGACCTTGTTAAACTCACTTATTAGTCCTCCTGGTTTTTAAAAAATTCCTTAGCATTTTCTGTATAGATAATCAATCCTGCCATCTGAAAATAAAGTGCTCTCTTCTTAGGTACTCTGTCTAGAATATTCTGGCTTTCTTGCCCCTCTTTTCACTCCCAAATTCTCAACTTTCACTTCTCCACTCAGGGAATCCATCAGGCTTTGTTTGAGTTCTTCCTCCCTTTCTGTGCCCTAGAAACTCTTTCCAGGGAGTATGCTGTATCATTTGTAGGGATCACCTCATTTGTTTCCCTTTTCTCAGGGATCACTGTCCTGTGCTGCCTACTGTCCAATGTCTAAAAACTACTGTTTGACCTATTTTGTCCATTTTTTAAGCAAGGAGGATAAATCCAATTTCTGTTTTTCCATCATGGCCAGAAGCAGAAAAGACTAAATTTTGGTCTTTTCTGGTATGTGTGTGTGTGTTTCTCATCATTTATATAATGGACTGTTATGTCTGTCTTGCTCACTGGATTCCCTGTTCCCAGAGAGTTCTAATACGTGGTAAGTACTTAATAGATATTGACTGAATAAATAGTATAGTATAACATGTATACAGAGCTTCTTATGTTGTTTGGTACACAAATTCTAGCTATTTTTATTTATTTTTTATTATCCCTGAATATCTATCTTCAAACATCTTCACCTTTGTGTCTGACCTTTCCTCCATTGAGAGTAAAGAAATTGACATTTATTGAGATGTCACTATGTCCCACCCCTATATGCTTTTATATCTCCTTTTTGTTTTTAATTAATTAATTAATGTGCAAACTATTTATTTTCTAGCTGTGATCTCTAACTTTCTGTGGTGAATTCTTTTACGTTGTTCCTAATTCTTTTCTTCTTAAACTTTTTATTGTGATCTGGGTGAAAGTTTACAAAGCAAATCACTCTTCTAATCAACAATTCACACACATTTTGATCATGTCATTGACTGAAATCCTATCAATGTAACATCACTCCTCTCACATCCTCTCTGTTTCTCATTTTTAAATTATTTTTATTTAGAATCCAGAAAGTGATTAAATTGAGTTTACCAGGCCTGCAACAAGCATGCTGTTCAATTGCATGAGGCCCACTCTACTAATCAGTGTTGCAATCCATAATTCTTGATTCTTTTATAGCTACTCAAAGTGTGGTCCTTGGACCAGCAGCATCAGCATCACCTAGAAGCCCCACTGAATTAGAATATGCATTGTAAGAATACTCCCAAATGATCTGTAGGCATGTTAAATGTGAGAAACACTACCTAGTGCTCTTTCCTCAGGAACTATAACTAGCGTTCTCCACTCTACAAGCTACCAGCTCCATCCTCCTTTATCCTCCCTTTTGCAGAAACCCTCCCTTCATAATTCACTAAGAAGACACAGGCATTCCTGAGCTGATCATGTCCTGGCACCAGCAATCATTCTGTCCTGTGTTTCCAATGCTTGTAGGAAAGAGCTCAACTTTGAAGGCTCTCTATGATCATCCAGGTCCAAACTATCTCCTCAACTTTTGTTCTTACTTGTTGCACAGACCTCTACTCTGGGCAAGATGGTCTACTTACTCGCCTTTCTTTGCACTTTTGCTTTCTCAGTTCCCTCTGCCCACAACTTCAGGTGGGACTGGAACAGCTTTTAGTCTACAATTGTGTCCTCCCACATCTTCTCATTTTGGCAGAACAAACAAACAAACAAACATATACACACATAAACATATATATAATATGCTATGACTGCTAACCAGAAGGTTGGAGGTTCAAACCCACCAGCCACTCTGTAGAAGGAAGTCTGGGCAATCTACTTCTGTGAAGATTTACCACCTTGGAAACCCAAAGGGGGTCACAGTGAGTTGGAATCAACTCAATGGCAGTGAATTTGGTTTTGGTTTTATATAAATATAAAATGTAAATAATATGTATGTATTTATATCTGTATATGTGTATACATATGTACACTCACACACACTCTTTTTACCATCAAAAGTCATGACAATGATTCTCTCCTCTGAACTCCTCCAGCACTTATTCACTAAGTGATCCTCTTGTCACTTATTACATCTGTCATATATTTGTTAATCCTTTTTATGTACATGAGTACACTTAAAATTTTTTAAAAAAAATAACTTATCAGACCTTGAATCTAATTTTTGATTCAGAAGCTCCAGGCTCAGTTTGAGCATCTCTTTGTATATCAGCCCCTCAAGCAGCATCTGGCATGCTACTAGAGCCCAACATACATTTGTGGTGGTCAGTGATAATGTTGGCAAAGGGAGATTCTTCTTGACATGTCATGACAATTTCTCAGGTGGGGGGAAAAAATTGAACTCCCACTCAATTTTAAAAATTTCTGAGTCTGTTCAATGCTTTTTAAGTCCTTGGGCAAAATTTTCTAGATGAGTACAACATCTATGAAGACTTATTTCTTTTAAACTTACCCATATTCTGACATTCTGATAATATTAGTAAGTATAATTATGGTTATGTTACTTCTAATAGTAGTTTAAAGATTAATAATATTTTATGCTTTTTTCTTATACAATATTCCATTACTTTTTTTTTTTTTTTTGCAATAACTGTTTACAAAAATTAAAAAAAAAATCCTTATTTGACAGATTTGCCAACTAAGACCAAGAGAGGTAAAATGATGGAGAAATACTTCTATCCTGGTCTTATTGGTGTGGACATCAAGACTTTTATAAATTAAATAATTTGTCCAAGTTTATAGAAAGTGGCAAGGTAGAAAATTGAACTTAGAACCCAGAAAGTTGTCCTCTTAATTGCAGTGCTGTAGTATCTGAGGTGGTGGGGAAAGACTCAGAATTTGGAATCACAAGTCAATTATGTCTCCAGCTGGGTAAATCACCTAACCTCTTTCAGATGCATACAATGGGAATGATGCTTTTCCTAATTTAGGATTACAGAGGGGCACAAAAAGGAGGAGTTATGAGAAAGCACTTTGAAAGCTATAAAGCTAATCAAATAGTTTTGATTGTCATCCCCATCATGACTAACAGTACTCTCAGAGAAAAAGCCTATGATGAAGGGAGCAGGGCTGGAGTGACCAGACAGAAAACATTAGAATTCTACTCTACAGGCATGAAGACTGGGAAAAACAATCTCTAAAGTCATGAAGTATGTGAATCAAAATGTTGAAATTAGATAATATCCTTTGAAGCTTGCAAGAGACAAATTTAGGGCAAGTAAAAGAAACTATTACTTTATACAGTGGAGGATAAATGTATATAACACATTACCTTAAGGTGTTATTCAGTTTGAAAACATAAATGCGTTCAAGAATTTGGATTGATTTACATAATTAATTTAAGGAATTATTAAAAGATGATATGATTCATGACAATGCTGTCAGTGATAGGACAATATCCTTACACCTACAAGGAAGGCCAATTAATACTACTATTATTCAAATTTATGCACCAAACACTAAAGCCAAAGATGAGGAAACTGAAGATTTTTACCAACTTCTGCAGACTGAAATTGACTGAATATGCAACCAAGATGTGCTGATTATCATTAATGATTGGAATGCAAAAGTTGGAAACAAAAAAGAGTTACCATAGTTGGAAAATATGGCTTTGGTGATAGAAATAACGCTGAAGATCGCTTGATAGAATTTTGCAAGACCAATGACTTATTAATTGCAAATACCTTTTTTCAACAACACAAACAGTGGCTATACATGTGCACTTTGCCAGATGGAGCACACAAGAATCAGACTGACTACATCTGTGGCAAGAGACAATGGAAAAGCTCAATATCTTCAGCCAAAACAAGGCCAAGGGCTGATTGTGAAACAGACATCAACTGCTCATATGCAAGTTGAAGTTAAAGTTGAAAGCAATTAAAACAAGTCCATGAGAACCAAAATATGACCTTGAATATATCCCTCCTGAATTTAGAGACCATCTAAAATATAGATTTGATGCATTGAACATCATTGACCAAAAACCATAGGAATTGTGAGATGACATCAAGAACATCATCCATGAAGAAAGCAAAAGGTCATTAAAAAGACAGGAAAGGGAGAAAAGACAAAAATGGATGTCAGAAGAGACTCTGAAACTTGCTCTTTAGTGGAGAGTAGCTAAAGCAAATGGAAGAAATGACAAGATAAAAGAGCTGAACAGAAGATTTCAAAGAGCAGTTTGAGTAGACAAAGTTAGTTATTACAATGAAATGTGCAGAGATCTGGAGTTAGAACACCAAAAGGAAAGAACACGCTTGGCATTTCTCAAGCTGAAAGAACTGAAAAAAAATTCAGGCTTTGAGTTGCAATATTGAAAGATTCCATGGGCAAAATATTGAATAAAGCGAGAAACATCAAAAGAAGATGGAAGAAATACACAAAGTCACTGTACTAAAAAGAATCAGTTGAAGCACATCCATTTCAAGAGGTGGCATATGATCAGGAACCAATGGCATTGAAGGAAGAAGTCGAAGCTTCACTGAAGGAAGTGGTGAAAAAGAAGGCTCCAGGAATTGGCAGTATCCCCACTGAGATGTTTCAACAAATGGATGGCATGCTAGAGGCACTCACTCAGCTATGCCAAGAAATTTGCAAGACAGCTACCTGGCCAACTGACTGGAAGAGATCCATATTTGTGCCTATTCCAAAGAAAGGTGTCCCACATAATGTGGAAATTATCAAACAATATCATTAATATCACACACAAATTACTACTACTGAAACACTACAAATTATTACTTCCTGAAAATAATTCAAAAATGGTTGCAACAGTATATTTACAGAGAACTTCCAGAAATGCAAGCTGGATTCAGAAGAGGACATGGAACTAGGGATATCATTGCTGATGTCAGATGGATCTTGGCTGAAACTAAAGAATACCAGAAAGATGTTTACTTGTGTTTTATTGACTATGAAAAAGCATTTGATTGTGTGGATCATAAAAAATTATGGATAACATTGAGAAGAATGGGAATTCCAGAACACTTCATTGTGCTCATGAGGAACCTGTACATAGACCAGGAGGCTGTCATTCAAACAGAAAAAGGGAACACTGCATGGTTTAAAATCAAGAAGGGAGTGTGTCAGGGTTGTATCCTTTCGGGCACGACTCCATGGCAGTTAGTTTGGTTTTTTGGGTTTTTTTATTCAATCTGTATGCTAAGCAAATAATCTGAGAAGCTGGACTATATATGAAGAAGAACAAACATGGCATCAGGATTGGAGGAAGAATCATTAACAATCTGAGATAAGCTGATGACAGAACTTTGCTTACTGAAAATAAGGATGACTTGAAGCACTTACTGATGAAAATTGAAGACTACAGTCTGAAGTATGGATTACACCTCAATATAAAGAAAACAAAAATCCTCACAACTGAATCAATAGGCAGCATCACGATAAATGGAGAAAAGATTGAAGTTTTCAAAGACTTCATATTGGTTCTACAATCAACACCAATGGAAGCAGCAGTCAAGACGATGTATAGCACTGGGCAAATATGCTGCAAAAGACCTTCTTCAAGTGCTGAAGAGCAAAGATGTCTCCTTGAAGACTAAGGTGTGCCTGATACAAACCATGGTATTTTCAATCACCTCAAATACATGTGAGAGCTGAACAGTAATTACGGACGACAGAAGAGTCAATGCTTTTGAGTTGTGGTGCTGGCGAAGAATGCTGAAAGTACCATGGACCGCTAAAAGAACTAGCAAATCTGTCCTGGAAAAAGTGCAGCTAAAATGCTTCTTGGAAGCGAGAATGGCCAGACTTTGTCTCACTTACTTTAGTCATGTTGTCAGAAGGGACCATTCTCTGGAGAAGGATATCATGCTTGGTAAAGTGGAGAGTCAACGAAAAAGTGGAAGGCCCTCAACAAGACAGATTGACACAGTGACTGTAATGATGGGCTCAGGTATAGCAAAAATCGTGGAGCTAGCACAGGACCAGGCAGTGTTTTGTTCCACTGTACACATGGTTGCTATGAGTCAGAGATGACTTGACGGCACCTAACAACAACATAACAACATGATACTCTGAAATATACTCCTAAACTTTCAAACTGGAATGAAGAAGATTTCCCAAAACCCCTTAGTGCCTCTGTCATAATGGAAATCTGGACTGGGTGGACAGGGCTGACTATAGAAGGGTATGAATGGGACCTAGGTCAACCCAACCAGTGCAGGGTTGATCCAAGAAAATCAGACTTACAGAGGCTGCACTGACTGTTATCATCTCTCAAAAGAACCTCAGAATAAAATTAATGATAGAATTTTGAATTTGAACTTGAATTAGGCCTTTACCTCTCCCCCAACCTGTTGGAGTCTGAGACAGAGGCCCCAATTGCCTTGCCTAAAGAGCAGGTTGTGAATGGGTTGGCAGCCCACATTATACTCCTGTCTGGTCACTTATTTTCAAGTCCACACTCAAGACCTTATCATCTCTCAGAGCTTTTCCACCTCTAAGGTCTTGAACCCCAGTGTCTCAGTGTCTGACTACAGCTCCTCACTTGCAGGCTTCCAATTCTTCAATTTTTCCATGATGTCTTGCTTCTTGACTTCTCCGTTTCTCCCCAACTACACATCCTGTCCTGGCTCTACTTTTTCCTCCCCAAGTCTAGGTCTTTCTTGCCAGCAACTTCAACTTTTGCATCTCTTTCTGCACACTTTTCTGCAAACCCCCAATTTTGAGCCATTTCAACCAACCTGGACTCCCATGTCTGAACATGGGCTGCTGATTGATGCTGAAATAATCTCACTACCTTGGACAGAAATGATTACACATTTACTGCCTCTAAGCCTCTGGTAGCATAGTGCCTAAGGCACTTGACTGCTAACCAGAAGGCTGGCAGTTCAAACCCACCAGCCACTCCTCAGAAGGAAGG
>NW_006921602.1:20890740-20899127 GCF_000298275.1 Orycteropus afer afer
TGGGCAATCCTACTTCCGTAGTGATGCTGCCTCGGAAACCCAAGGAGGGGTCGCTATGAGTCGGGGCCGATTCAACAGCAAATAACAACAACAACAACAAGCCACATTGAGGCTTTCCCTCTGCTCAGCAAACCTTCCCTCATCCCCTGGGTGTTACCTACTCCCACTCCCATAATGGCCACTAAAAATACTCAAGCCCCCTACCCACCCCTGAGCCCCTCACTCAGCATAAGACTTAAACTTTGCTATCAGTTGGGCTCTATCAACTTCTACCTAGAAGCTGTTCTGCATCTACTGCTATCTTCACCACCTTCTCAGAGAAGCCAATGTCCTCCTAATGTCCACTTCTTCCATAAGCGTCTATAGTGCAAACCCTCCTATCTCCTTCAGGGTCTTGCTCCATTAATAATTCCCACCTTCACTCCCCATTTATTCAACCTCACCTTCTTTACTGTCTCCGTCTTCTTACCCACAAACACAGTTGGGCATCTCACACCTTAAGTAAATAATGCTCTTGGACATCTTTTCATTACTGTGAGAATTCACCTCTCTTCACAGCTAATATTTGGAACTTGTTCCCTGTACTCACTTTTTCTGCATTTTAACCTTCCAATGGCTTCTCAATATTGTAAAGCAGTAGAAAAATGATTGTTCTGAGAATAAAAAAATCTGGTTTCTGGTTTCAGTGATGCTGATCAGGAGTTGTGGGACCTCAAGAAGTCATTTTAAGAACTAGTCTTCAACTTCCTCATCCATGAAGTAAAGCATTTACTTTATATGAGATACTGTTCTAAGGGTTTCACACATATTAATTCTCCTACCAACCAACCCTATGTGGAAGCCACTATTATCATTCTTTTCTTAATATGAAGCACAGAGAAGTTGAATAACTTGCCCAAGATCACATAGCTAGTAAGTGGAAAACATGTTTCAAGTCCATGAAAACTGGCTTTAGTATCCTTGCTCTTCACCTCTATCCTTAATGGCCACACTAAGGTAGTTTATAACTTCAACCACAAAGAATTGGAATAGCAACCCCATAAAAGATCTCTGAACTCTCAGATCAAATCCTTCAGGGCAACACAATGTTCTCCACACCTGACAATTGCCCCTTTTTTTCCTCCCCACCATTCCAGATGGAGCTCCATGAAACCCCTCTCTGCCGGCTTTCATGTTCCCTGCTGCCTCACTGAAAAGCAGTCTACTTTCTTGCTCTTCTCCTGAGGTATATCACCCCAGGTATGGAGATCCTAGGAAGGCAATCATTCTTGAAGCTCTACTCTCTCCCAAATCTTCTCTTCTCAGCTTAATTGGGTCTCACCCTCTGTCCCAAGAATTGTCTTAGAGGTTGTGGATATAATGAAATGAGGAGGATCTGAGCTAAGTCATCATCAATGAGCCATGAGTCCTAAGCAATGAAGTGCAATAATTTAGTCCAACCATTTAATCCCCAATCTCAGAGGAGCAGAAATGTTCCTGCTTGCCCTGTTTGCCACATAAGGCTGGAAGAAGATCCATGAAAGAGACAGAAGAGCACATGGAAGGAATAGAAGGCAGTAGTGTTTTGTTTTGTTTTTAAATAAAGCCCCCCCCCCGCCTTCTTTCTTGTTCCTAAGCAAAAAACATGTTAGAAATGGAAAGGTTCAGCCTTGAAATAGAAGATCAACAGGTTGTGTATTATTTGTGCTCAGCATATTCTAAAACAAAGTATGCAATCATTAATGGCTAGGTATTGAGCTGCCTGAAGGCAGAGGGATGAACCTAATGACCTTCTGGGATCTCTTCCAGCATGCAGCTTCTCTGAACTCAAAGGAACAAGGACTGGGGAGCCAGGGCACAGTGGGAAGGCAATGTTGTTTACACCTGTCCAGTCTGGGCTCTGACTGGTAAAAGGTGAGAACACATTGGAGAAGTCAGGAAATAGCTTGAAGTTTTCTTATTCCCCATCCGTTTTGTATCCCAGCTCCATGTGTTGGGGGTGCAGGAGCTCAGGTTTCACAAACAGGGTCTGCCGAGGCAGGAAGCTCACGCGGTGTGAGCTGTTTTCCTCCCTCACTTGCCTGTGTCTTACAAATCTCTTTCCTCCTTCTCCTTTCTGGTTTCTCACCCCCTTGCCTCTGGCACTGTAAAATCTTGGCAGACCCCAGAGCCAAGTTTATTTGGGTTGAATAAACATCGAAATGAGATTTTATTTTCTTGTTTCTGCTTTGAATTGGAGGAAGGGGAGTTATAATGCTAAGCTGACCCTCTTGGGAAGCCATTACATAATTCCACTATTCCTCCAGCAGGATTTCTTATAAATGACCCTTATTTACAATATCATTAAATAAACCATCAAGATGTTGAAGAAAATCAGAAGGTCATTTCATATAAGAAAGGTGATCGAATTGAATGAAATGAGCCTGTGGCCCAAATTTGGAGGCTATTGCCTTTCTGCTTTTGCCCAGGGAGCTTTCTGGAACAGCCACCCTTGACTGGTTCCTTTGTTGCTTTTCCTGAGCAGAAAAATGCCTTGGAAAAGATTCATTTTGACAAGATGGTCATTACTGAGACTGAGAGACTAAACCCACTGCCATCGAGTCAATTCTGACTCAGAGTGAGCCCCACTGGTTTTCCAAGAATGTAAATTTTAATGGAAGTAGATTGTCCCATCTTCCTCCCACAAAGTAGCTGGTGGGTTTGAACTGCTAAACTTTTGGTTAGCAGCCAAGTGCCTTACTCACTGTGGCACCAGAGCTCCTTAAGATACTAATCCCATAGTTTTTTTTTTTTTTTTTTTTTTCCTTTTTCCTTTCAGAGGCTCATCAAAGGGAGAAACTTGGGAGTTGCCTTTTGGCAAATACTTTCTTATTCATCATGTTTTATTCATAACAAAAATAATTTAAAATCAATGTTGTTATTTTTAGGTGCTGTCGATCTGATTCTGACTCATGGTAATGCCATGTGTCATAGAGTAGAATTGGTCCATAGGGTTTTCTTAGCTGTAATCTTTACAGAAACAGATGTCCTTTATCCCAATGTCACTGGGTGGGTTCAAACTGCCAACCTCTATGTTAGCAACCAACAACTTAACCATTGCACCACCAGGGCTCCTTTTAAAAATCAATAGAGCTCTGGTAGCATAGTGGCTAAGACACTTGCCTGCTCACCAGAAGGCTGGCGGTTCAAACCCACCAGCCACTCCTCGGAAGGAAGGTTGGGCAATCCTACTTCCGTAGTGATACTGCCTCGGAAACCCAAGGAGGGGTCGCTATGAGTCGGGGCTGACTCGACGGCACATAACAACAACAACAACAACAAGTATCTGGTTATTAATTGAAGTCTCAAAAGGTTGGGATACATGTAGGGATGATCTCATCTACTTGTTCCCAGCTGTGCATTAGGAAAGGAGTGACTATTGTGAGTATGAAGATCCTGGGTGTTTTTTTTTTGTTTGTTTGTTTCTCTTTGCAAATTTCTAATGAGGGAGTGAAAGGCAATGAAGAAAAGGAAGCTTAAAAGTGGTGTGTGCGTATGTGAATGGTACATATTTGTGAGTATATGTACCAGGTAGTCCCAGTGAACAGGTAACTTATCCACTGCTCAAGCCAACAATTCCCAAAACACGGGAAGATCACAGACGTAATATCATAC
Source organism: Orycteropus afer afer (assembly GCF_000298275.1). Classification (NCBI taxonomy): domain Eukaryota; kingdom Metazoa; phylum Chordata; class Mammalia; order Tubulidentata; family Orycteropodidae; genus Orycteropus; species Orycteropus afer. The sequence goes on from NW_006921602.1 coordinate 20,894,374, forward strand.
AAAATAATGAAGAACACAAAATAATCTATGGGCCTCTCTCCATTTACCCTTGTTTTCCCCAGGCTTAATCTGCTGACAAAGAAACTAGCCAAGAAAAAGCAGTCTATGTATTCAATATGGAGATTTTTCAGAGAGGAAGGATCTCTCTACAGTCCTTGTTAATGTCTAACAACCCACACTAACCAGAGAATTTTCAGCAAGACTAATCTGCTGAAATTAACGAGCGAGGCACTGCAGAGGACGGATTTTTATCATTTTACATCACCAAAGTGATGGTGGCACAGTGGTTAAAGCATTGGGCTGCTAACCGAAAGGCTGGCAGTTCAAATCCACTAGCAGCTCAGCGGGAGAAAGATGAGACAGTCTGCTTCAGTAAAAATTTAAAGTGCTGGAAACCCTATGGGGCAGTTCTAGTCTGTCCTGTAGAGTCACTATGAGTCAGAATCAGCTTGATTGCAGCAGTTTGGGCTTGGGTTTTGAATCTGCTGATAAAGGTCACGCATCCCAAATCTGCCTTTAAGAGAGAGAAGCCAAGAATAGCTCCTCCCTGCCATATTTAAATTAAATTAGATAATGAAATCTAGAAGGTCTAAGGACCAAAGTGAGACAAATCCCTGGGTGGTACAAACTATTATATGTCCAGGTACTAACCAGGTTGGTTGTTAGAATCCACTTGGAAGTGCCTCAGAAGAAAGGCCTGGTGATATGTATCCAAAAAATCACCCTTAAAAACATGATGAAGTGCAATTCTATTCTGACACACGTGGGGTCACCCTGGGTCAAAGTCGACTCAACAACAACTTTTTTTTTTTTTTTTTTAAAGGACCAAAGTGGAGAGTCTTAAACCTTTACAAAGTATAATTCTTGCTTAGGAAACTGCCCTTTAAGAGTTAACTTAAACATGGCTAGTTAAGCTCTTCTTCAGCAATGAAGGAAGTAGAGAGTTCTGTTTTGAGTTCTTCTACAAACTAAAGACCTGATAAGTCCCTTGGGCCTCAAATTCCTCAATAAGGAAAAAATGAGAGACTTGGACTTGACCATCTCTAAGGTCCCCTCTTCCTCTGATATTCCAGGGCTTCTGAAAATGTTCAAGGCCTACAGATCTTATTATTGTTGTGTGGGAAAAACAATCGAATCAATCCATTGCTATTCTATTGGTTGATTCTCCACATCTTTCTGACAGCATTTAAAAACTTCTCTCATCTGCTTGGTTAAAGAAAGAGACAAATGACAACCTCCTCCACCTTCTGCCCTGTTTTTTGTCCCATCTGTCTCAAGAGTATTCTGCAGAAACCTCTATTAGTGTCTTCTCGATTGTGTCCAATAATAATGATGGTAATGATAATGATAATGTAATTATCTCAGTTTATTGATGTCAAGTACATGTTGATTACAAATGGAACAGGAAGTATTTACTTGCCTCCTGCTTCTCCAGACTAGTTGTGAAATCAGAGCTGGTCTTTGGAGCAAGCATGGAGCCTGCACCTTTCATAATTGTAATGGGATCCAGATGTGGCTCCATCCCATGAAGGCAAGTGATGAAAGCAGTAAATGGGTCCCATGCACATATGCTCTGCCCAGGTGGGGTCCGCTTCCAGCTTCCTCTCTGTGAGCCAATATTGTTCTGCATTTCCTCCAATTAACTCTGATGATGTAAAAAGATGAAAATCCATCCTCTGCAGTGGCTTGCACATAGTAGGTGTTCGGTTGACATTTATTCATTTATATTCCAGTGCTGGTAGGGTATATCTTGAAGGAAATTGTGTGAAGGTAGCTGAACATGTGGTGCTTTTAGGGTGATGGGATGGGATGGAAATTTATTGATGTAGACTGAGCCATCAGCAGGAGGCTGACACACCATGGTTAAGGAGGCGCCTTCTGGGGGAATGACTGCAGAATGCTAAGGACTAAGTCACCAGGAATGGTGAAAGAGACAAACTCAAGTCTGAAGAGTTGACGAGTCAAACAATACTGTGTCCTGGAAGCCAGGAGGTTGGAGTGGCAGGAAGGGAAGGATGTTCTAGGAAGCAGTGCTCAAAGGTATCTTTCTTGATATCCAAAGCCTTGTAGCTCCTAATGTTGCCATCAAGGTGATTTTGACTCATATTGACCCTATGTGACAGAGTAGAACTGTCCCATAGGGTTTTCTAGGCTGTAATCTCAATGGAAGAAGATCACTAGGTCTTTCTCACATGGAACAACTGGATGGTTTTGAACCTCTGATCTTTTGGTTAGCAGCTGCACTATTTTTTTTTTTTTTTTAAATTTTTATTATTTATTTATTTATTTTTCTTTTAAGAGCTTGTTTTATATTCAACGTTACATGTACATTTAGTTTCATTACCCATTTATTATGTCCAGCCCTAACCCAGTCTCCTCCCCTCCCTACACTATAACCCTCCCCTTGTTGTTGTTGTTGTTGTTATTTGCCATGGAGTCAGCCCCGACTCATAGCGACCCCTCCTTGGGTTTCCGAGGCAGTATCACTACGGAAGTAGGATTGCCCCTAGTGCCCCTCATATTTATGCACTTCTGTTTGTCCTGTATTTCCTCAATGTGAATGTTGGTCCTCTGGTGTCCCATGCTCCATTGCTCTAAGGGATGTATTACCACAGAGTATGTGGGTGTGTCATCCTGGGTTGAGTGATCTGCGTGTACATCTTATTAACTATTGGGCTGACAGCCAGCCCCTGGGGGTGTGTTTTATTCCAGGTGCAGATTGTATTCCAGGGCCATAGTATTGGGGGTCTGAACAGATTTCATCTGACCAGTAATTCTGGTCATTATTGAGTTTTATTAATCCCTCCCCTTCCCTCCCCATCCTGGTAACCTACTATGTGAGTTCCCTTTCCCAAGCAAACCCTTCTTTGTCTTTTTATTGTAATGGGCTCATACAGTACTTGTCTTTCTGAGATTGACTTATTTCACTCAGCATAATGTCCTCCAGGTTCATCCACTTTGTGAAATGATTCGTGTATCCCTCGTTGTTCTTTAATGTAGCATAGAATTCCATTGTGTGCATGTACCATAATTTGGTTATCCACTCATCCATTGATGGGCATTTAGGTTGTTTCCATCTCTTTCCTATAGTGAATTGTGTTGCGATGAACATAGGTGTACATATGTCTGTTCATGCGCTATCTGTCACCTCTTTAGGTGAGAGCACATTCCTAGTAATGGAATTGCTGGGTCAAATGGTACTGGTATTTTCAGTTTTTTAAGGAAATGCCATACCATTTGCCACAGTGGTTGTACCATTTTACAATCCCACCAGCAGTGCACAAGGGTTCCAATCTCTCCGCAACCTCGGCAGCATTTGTTATTTTCTGACCTGTTGAACTTTGCTATTATTGCTGGGGTGAGATGATATCTCATTGTTGTTTTGATTTGCATCTCTCTAATTATTAACAATCACGAGCAATTTCTCATGTGTTTGTTTGGTGAAGTGTCTGTTCAAATCTTTTGCCCATTTGTGAATTGGGTTATTTGTCTTTTTGGTGTTGAGGTGTTGAAGTTTTCTATAGACTTTGGAGATAAGTCTTTTATCAGATATGTCATAGGCAAATATTTTCTCCCCCTCTGTAAGTTGTCTTTTTACCCTTTTGATGAAGTCTTTCGATGCACATAATAATTTAATTTTTAAAAGGTCGCAGTCATCTGTTTCTCTTCTATCTCCTGCATGTTCTGGATTATGCTTGATTATGCTGTAAACTAGGGCTCCCAGATTTGCCCCTATTTTATCTTTGATGAATTTTATAGTTTTGGATTTTACATTTAAGTCTATGATCCAGATTGAGTTTGTTTTTGTGTATGGGATGAGGTGTGGGTCTTGTTTCATTTTTCTGCAGGGGGATATCCAGTTTTGCCAGCACCATTTGTTAAAGAGGCTGTCTCTTCCCCATTTAATGGGTTTTGGATCTTTGTCAAAGATTAGTTGTCCATAAATGGATGGGTCTATATCTGGACTTTCGATTCTGTTCCATTGGTCTATCTGTCTGTCATTGTACCAACACCATGCTGTTCTGACTACTATGGCTGTATAGTAGTTCTTAAGATCTGGGAGTGTGAGACCTCCCACTTTGTTTTTCTTCTTGAGAAGTGCTCTGCTTATCCGAGGTTTCTCTCCTTTCCACATGAAATTAGTAATTAGTTTTTCCAAGTCCTTAAAAAATTTTGTTGAAATCTGGATCGGGAGTGCGTCAAATGTGTAGATTGCTTTAGGTAGTATTGACATTTTCACAATATTCAGTCTTCCTATCCATGAACTCTGGTAGCATAGTGCCTAAGGCACTTGACTGCTAACGAGAAGGCTGGCGATTCAAACCCACCAGCTGCTCCTCAGAAGGAAGATGGGGCAATCTACTTTCGTTATGATACTGCCTGGGAAACCCAAGGAGGGGTCACTACGAGTCGGGTCCAACTCAACAACAACATCCATGAACAAAGTAGATTCTTCCATTTATATAGTGCCCTTGTTGTCTCTTGTAGCAGTGTTTTATAGTTTTCTTTGTATAGATCTTTTGTGTCTCTGGTGAGGTTCATTCCTAGATATTTTATCTTTTTAGTAGCTATAGTAAATGGTATTGTTTCTCTTATTTCTTTATCAGAGGACTCTTTGTTGGTGTAGAGGGATCCAACTGATTTTTGTTTGTTGAGCTTGTATCCTGCCATTTTGTTGAACCTCTCTATTAGTTCTAGTAGTTTTTTTTATTGAGTCCCTTGGGTTTTCTATGTACAGGATCATATCATCCACA
>NW_006921602.1:20900377-20901710 GCF_000298275.1 Orycteropus afer afer
TTTTTTTTTTAATTTCAGTTTTTATCTGTTCTATTAGCCAATAGTTTTTGAGCAGTGAGTTGTTCAGCTTCCATATGTTTGATGCTTTCTCCTTGCTCTTCCTATTATTTCTAATTTTATAGCATTTTGGTCCAAGAAGATGTTTGTAGTATTTCAATGTTTTTTAGTTTATTGAGGCTTGTTTTGTGTCCTAACATGGTCTATTCTGGAAAAGGATCTATGTGCACTGGAGAAGAATGTGAATTGTGCTTTTGTTGGGTGGAATGCTCTGTATATGTCTATGAGGCCGAGTTGGTTGATTGTATTGTTGAGTTCTTCTGTATCTTTGTTGATTTTTTCTCTAGTTAACCTGTCCCTCTTTAAAAGTGGTGTGTTAAAGTCTCCTACTACTATTGTAGAGTTGTCTATTATCCCTTTTAATTCAGTTAATATTGGCTTCATGTATTTTGGAGCACTTTCATTGGGTGCAAAAATATTTTACAGAAGACTGTAATGTCTTCTTTGTCAGTTGACCCTTTCAGCATCATATAATGTCCCTTTTTAATCTCTTATGATGTTTGATGTTTTTCACCTTAATGTCTATTTTGTCAGAGATTATTATTGCCACTCTGCTTTTTTTTGGTTTCCATTGGCTTGGCATATTTTTTCCAACCCTTAACTTTTAACTTGTTTTTATCTTTGTGACTAAGGTGGGTCTCTAGTAGGCAGCATGTTGGTGGGTCTTCTTTTCTTATCCAGTCTGCACTCTCTTTCTCTTGATAGGTGCATTTAGTCCATTCATATTGAGTGTAATTGGTGACAGGTATGAATTGACTGCTGTAATTCTATTGTGCTTTTTTGATGTGTTGTTGGTGTTTCCTTGGTCCATATACTATTCTGTGGTGAGTTCGACTTGTTGCCAAATGCTTCTTCTCTTTCCTATATGGTTGGTTTTGTGCTTATTAAACCCATATACTTTCCTTCCTTCTGGATTTGCTTAGGGGGTTACCTTGGAGTATATTCTTGTCTCTACATTTTTAGAACAGTGTATACTGTGAAGACATTGTCCTGTTTTCCTCTCCATTTGGAAGTTTGTATTAGAAGTTTTATTCTCTTTGATAGGTTAGTTGCTGTTGTTGTATACTGATTGGCCTCCTTGGTTTTTAGAGTACAATGATTTATGTTCTTATTTTGAGTTTCTATTTCTGATTTGGTTTTAGTGTCAATGTCATGTATCCTATTTTGTTGATCTCTGTTGTTGGTTCTCTATTGGAAGAATTTCCTTAAGCATTTCTTGTAGAGTTGGTCTGGTTTTTACAAAATCCCTTAATTCCTGTTTGTCTGAAAATGCCTT
>NW_006921602.1:20903920-20906003 GCF_000298275.1 Orycteropus afer afer
AAAGAGGGGGAGGCCTTCAACAAGATTGATTGATACGGTGGCTGCAATGATGAGCTCAAGTATAGCAGGGAGTGTGGGGCTGGCGCGGGATCGGGCAGTGTTTCGTTCTGCTGTGCATGGGGTCGCTATGAGTCGGAAACCGACTCGACGGCCCTTAACAACAACAACAACAGTCTCTTCTTGGTAGGCTACACTCCCTTAGGTAATGTCCAGCCAAGAAAAATCAGCCACAGTACCCTCCATTGGACATTTCAAGGGGTGTTGTAAGCTATTCTTATTCCATATATATTTCTATCTTAATTCTGTTCACCTTTGTCTGAACCACTGCTTACAAATATACAAAAATTATCAGAGTTTCAACTACATTCCCCTGGCTGAAATTTTAGTGGAAAACAACAAAAGTTTTCTGAAAATGGAGACAATCAGCTGCAAGCAGGGTGAGGGGAGTGATCTAAGGTGTTTAGACTTTAGTCTTATCTTCCATCACAGAATCACAACTTTTTCTTTCTTTCCCACACATAAAAAAGAGAGTTGCCAGAGTGATCATTAAAAATGCACAAAAACCAGAAGTCTGATAGTACTATTTGATTTCTTTCCTAAGAGACTATGTCACAGGGTGGTGATAGGGAAGAAGGAGGGACCACATGTCTAGTCCTGACTACTCCACATGGTCTCAAGCAAACCCCAACCTCTCAGAGCTTCTCTGCTCTCCTCTATAAAATTATATCAACATAATCTCCGTTCTACCTACCCCATCGGTTAAAGTGAGGGTCAAATGAGAATGTATGTGAAATATTGATGTGCCTCCAAACTTCCTCTGCTTTCTGGCACGGGATAAGTTCCCACATTTTCATTCCCATGTACATGAGCGGAGCCATGATGTGACTATTTATGGTCAATAATTTTTGAGAAGTGACCGTGTCACTTTTGGGCATTCATATTACTACTGACATGAGACCCTTCTGAGCTCTCTTTTCCTCTTTTTCAACCCTCTTTTTTTTTTATCTGTAGCCCCAAGATCTTAACTATCACAATGCTAGGCCACAAGTCAGATACTCAATAAATATTTGTGGCTGCTGAATGACTAACTGATTGTATTTCCCACTGCCTAAAGGGTCTGTTTTCTTGGATTTCCCAAAGTTATCTTACTGTTAATAATTTGAAAACTGAACTCTTATGTTGCTCCACAATGTGACACAAGCTTGTTCTTTTTGTTTTTGTTAGTATTGAACTGAAAAATCAAATAATTTTAACCATTTTAAAGTGAATAATTCAATGCCATTTAACACATTCACAATGTTGAACAACCACTGTGTTTCTCTGTGCCTTTCCTACACTAGACGTTTCCTATTTCCTCAGGAGGGACCTGGACAATCATTACCTTAGACATATACAGAGTCTTGTGAAAGGACATTGAAATTCTGCTTCTTGCTGCATGAGAGGAAAAAGATTCTGAATTGGAGGAGAACCAATTAAAAACTGACAGGCTGAGTCAAACTGCATGGATTCTACTCTAATATCTTATATCCCATGTGATGACGGACAAAGAGCTGAGGCTGATGGTTGGGTTCTGACTGTATAAATGGTGTGAATAGAGCCAGTCAGAAAAAGATGCCATTTGAGAAAGGAATGTAAGCTGTTTGAAGCAGGGACTCTGCTTATTTAATTCCATGCTAAATTCTTAAGGCTTAAAGTAATGTCAGGGACATAGTAGGTGGTCAGAAAACATTTTTTGAAAGAATAAATGTGGACAGTGTTTCCAAAGAGCATCACTGGGTCCATAAGTAATGTTGCAGTTTTTATTTTCTCAAATATTACATTCCATTCTGCAATACATAGCAAGCCTGGTGGTATTCTCATGGGCTGCATAAATATTTTACCCACTTTGCAAATTACTTTCAAACTCCTACATAAACTCTGAATTTTATTATTGGACAGTATTCAAGGTTAAAATTCCATCACTGTAAGCCTTACAGTTTTCATTTCTTAATGTTTATTTTCTGTGTTTCATGTAGAGTTATTTCAGAGATAATGTGTTGTTGTTGTTGTTATGTGCCGTCGAGTCAGACCCGACTCATAGCGA
>NW_006921602.1:20906103-20913966 GCF_000298275.1 Orycteropus afer afer
TATGGTTTAATATTTTGAAAAGGTGAAGCTGGTGTATTTTATTTTTTTAGTTATTAATTCCGGTATGCTGGGTTGCCCTGCAGTTTTCTTTGTGATGGTGGAATCACTGTGTGGAATGTGGATATGGGTTTCTGTTTGTCATAAAGAGGGTTTAGAGTTTGAAACAGGAAGTTTTATGTTGGCTGAATATGGTTTCTTCTATTGGATGAGTGAAGTTATTGGCGGAGAATTGTTAGCGGAAGAAGGAAAGCTCATTGTTGATAGGGGCAGTTTCTAGGGCTTTGAGCAGCTGCTATTGATGACATTTTACAGTTATTCACAAGCCCACAGCTCTATTTCAGCAGACACTCCAGGTGTTAGAGGGTCACCACTTTCCGCCAGGGTCAGACACACACGAAAACCCTTCTCCTGAGACAACTTCCCAGCTCCACAATCTGCCATGGGGGTTTCTCTCTCTGGCCCAGCCTGTAATCCTCTGTGGGTCTGCCCACCCACGAGCAGCTGCACTCTTAGCTGTTGCTACCAGGGCTTCTTTGGCAGCTCCTATTCTCCCATTGTATTCAATTTCTCTGTTGGAGGAGGGAGAGGTAGGCTTTCTCTTATTTTCTTCAGAATTGAATTTTTATTTCCCCTCTCCCCCTCCACACACACATTTTGAAATATATTTCTGCAATATTAAGCTAAATGTTTTAAAATATATCTTTGTTTCCTTAGCTGACTAGAAAATGGGTTTGAACATGGTTTTCAGAAGGCAGATTTTACAGAAGCCTTTCATAATAATGGAGATGGTGGGCATTCTTAACACAATGCAAAAACAAAAAACAAAAAAGCCCCTGGAGAGGAATTAGCAGAGGAAATTTTTTTTAGAACTCAAAAAAATTAACACATTTAAAGAGTCTCTACTTATCAATCATAGAGGTCCAGTAATCTTTTCTTACATTATTTGAAAGCTATATATGAAGGAAATGTGATGAATTAAAAATTATAGTTTTAATTTTTGCTCTAGTGTTCCAGAGTATTTTTTAATTGTGTGTAGTATAAACTGTATGTGTTTTCTCTCTCTCTCTCTCTCTCTCTCTCTCTTTTTCATTTATCTTTGGAAGTTTGTTACAAGTTTAGGCTATTATAAGGAAATCAAATGTTTACTATAAGTGAACATCCTGAAAAATTGAAGCTGATTTGCTCAAGGGCCAAATTTTTTCTTTTTTATTGTTAACCTTAGAAAAATATTTCTCTCATTAAACCAAAAACCGATTGCTGTCAAGTTGATTCCAACTCTTGGTGATCCCATGTTTGTCAGAGTGAAAATGTGCCCCAAAGAGTTTTCAAAGGCTGATTTTCAGAAGTAAATTGATAGGTTTTTCTTCAAAGGCACCTCTGGGTGGATGCAAATTGCCAACATTTTGGTAGTAGCTGTGTTAACTCTTTGTACCACTCAGGTACTCCTTTTCCCCGTTATACATATATATATATATATATATATATATATATATATATATATATATTTCATAACATTTTTAAAATGCAGATAAATCAAAGGAAAATAACAAAACAAACCCATAATCCTAGCCATCATAAATTACTCATCAAAAGTGTTTTGTAGTAGGGTGACACATTTGAGAATGAAAGGGAGCATATAGGGACTGGGCCCCCAGGGTGACTGTTATAAATGGGGTTGTTCTGGCCAGACGGTCACATATGGTCACCCTATTTATCGAACATCTACTATGTCCCAAAATTGTTGTTGGTGCCAGAGATACAGGAGTGAGCAAAATGGAAAAAAGATTTCTGCCCTTGTGAAAATTACTTTCTGGTGTTAACATTGATCACCATTAACACTGTGGTATATATTTCTTAGTCATATATATATAGAGACATGTTCTCTTCTTTTTCTTTAAGTAGAATAACTGCGTATTTTCATCATTTTAGTGTAAAAAATTTTAAAGTGTACTATATGCCCTCCTGACTTCTTATATCATGTGCCCTCAATGCTATTTTCTAAGGAGGCAAGCCATATGCTGGAAAGGATATTACACCAAGAAACTTTGGCCCAAGATTCATGCTTGGTCTTCTCCTAACCAGATTTGAGACATCAGCCTGGTCATTTCTCTTCTTTGGCCTCAGCTTCCTCATCTGAAAAATGGAGTTTGGAGAGAATTATCTCCAAGATGGCTTGAAGTCTTAAAATCTGTGATTCCATTTTTTTGCGGTTCCCTACTAATAATATGGGCTATCACATCTCTTAAGACCAGTGGCAGGAGTGGCTCCAAGGGGCACAAGTTGGGTTTTGAAAAAAGAGGAGGAAAAAGCCAGGTTGAGCAGATCTAGGTTTTACTAAATCAAAGGTTACAGGCAGAGCTCAAAGGCAAGATGCTTGCAATGAACAGCAACACACAGAGTCACCTGGGTAGAGATGCTCCAATACACTGTGGGGTGAGGGTTTATATACTTGGTGTTTACATGCAAGAGACTCAGGAAAAAAGGCTGTCTAATCTATGATGGGGAGCTCTGATAGAGTAGTGCCTAAGGCACTTGACTGCTAACCAGAAGGTTGGAGGTTCAAACCCACCAGCCACTCCTCAGAAGGAAGATGAGGCGATCTACTTTCGTAGTGATACTGCTTCGGAAACCCAAGAAGGGGTCACTATGATTCTGAGCCAACTCGATGGCACATAACAACAACAACAATCTATGATGAATGGAGTTGTTTTTGTACTAGTTAATGTGTTTCAATTGACATTACCATGAAGTCAGATGTTAAGTGTGTTTTTCTTGGTTCAGTAATATGTTTTGGTTCTCTTCCAGAGTCCATTGAGGGAAGGATCCATCTTGTATGGTTCAAGGACTTCTCATGGACCAACTTTAGATACATAACAAAACCAACCTTGTTGTTGAGTCAATTGCAACATAGAAACCCTATAAAAGGATAAGTGGAGAAAATGATCTTTCTGACAAAAATAAGAAGAAACAAAAGATGTTTGCATTAGGATGTACTATATGATGATGAATATAATAAGTATATGATGAACATATTCATATTTCACATATACTTATGTGATGAATATAATATATTGACAGAGAAATATATCTGACTTATTGACTGCTGCTTCCATTGGTGTTGATTGTGGATCCAAGTAATATGAAATCTTTGACAACTTCAATCTTTTCTCCACTTATCGTGATGCTACTTATTGGTCCAGTTGTGAGGGTTTTTGTTTTCTTTACACTGAGATGTAATCTATACTGCGGACTACAGTCTTTAGTCTTCATCATTAAGTGCCTAAAGTCATCTTCACTTTCAGCAAGCAAGGTTGTGTTGTCTGCATAGCACAGGTTGTTAATGAATCTTCCTCCAATCTTGATGCTGCATTCTTCTTCATATAGTCTAGCTTCTCAGATTATTTGCCCAACATACCTATTGAATAAATATGGTGAAAGGATCCAACCCTGACACACTCCGTTCCTGATTTTAAACCATGCAGTATCCCCTTGTTCTGTTCAAACAGCAGCCTCCTGGTCTATGTACAGGTTCTTCTTGAGCACAATTAAGTTTTCTGGAATTCCCATTCTTCTCAATGGTATCCATAATTTGTTATGAACCACACAGTCAAATGCCTTTGTATAGTCAATAAAACATGAGTCAACATCTTTCTGTATGCTTTGCTTTCAGCCATGATCCATCTGACATTAGCAATGATATCCCTTGTTCTACATCCTCTTCTGAATGCAGCTTGCATTTCTGGAAGTTCTCTGTCAATATGCTGCTGCAACCGTTTTTTAATTATCTTCAGCAAAATTTTGCTTGTGTGTAATATTAATAATATTGTTTGATAATTTCCACATTCTGTTGGATCACCTTTCTTTGGAATGGGCACAAATATGGATCTCTTCCAGTTAGTTGGCCAGATAGCTGTCTTCCAAATTTCTTGCCATAGATGAGTAAGTGCCTCCAGCATGGTATAATTTTGTTGAAATATCTCAATAAGTATTCATTCTGTCAATTCTTGAGGTCTTGGTGTTTTGTTTTGTTTTGTTTTGTTTTGTTTTTGCCAATTCCTTCAGTGCAACTTTGACTTCTTCCTTCAATACTGTTGGTTCTTGATCATATGCCACCTCCTGAAATAGATGAACATTGATCAATTCTTCTTTGTACACTGACTCTGGGCATTCCTTCCATCTTCTTTTGTTGCTTCCTGCATCATTCTTGCATCATTCAGTATTTTGCCCATAGAATCTTTCAGTATTGCAACTTGAAGCTGGAATTTTCTCTTGCGCTCTTTCAGCTTGAGAAACGTTCCTCCCTTTTGGTTTTCTAACTTCAGTCTCTGCACATTTCATTATAATAATTGACTTCGCTTCTCAAGCTCTCTTTGAAGTCTTCTATTCAGCTCTTTTATCTTGTCATTTCTTCCATTTGCTTTAGCTACTCTCCATTCAACAGCAAGTTTCTCTTCTGAAATCCATTTTGGTCTTTTCATCTTTTCCTGTCTTTTTAACGATCTTTTGCTTTTTTATGTATGATGCTCTTGATGTCATCCCACAATTCATCTGGTTTTCAGTCACTGGTATTTAATGTGTCAAATCTATTCTTCAGATGGTCTCTAAATTCAGGTGAGATACAATCAAGGTTATATTTTTGCTCTCTTGTGAACTGTTTTAATTGTCTTCATCTTCAACTATTTCTTACCTATTATTTATATATTGGCAAAAATGAAGAGACACTAGATTTCATATAGTTTCACACAATATAGCTCTGTTTGTAACAACATTTAAAATATTTTAAAGAAAATTTATTTTTCCTTTAAATTTAATAAAACTTAATTTATAATAAGACTAAATATTTTATAGTCCTAAATGAAACTTGATAAATATATAAAAGATTGAAATTGTCAAGGATTTCATACTTGGATTTTACTTGGATCCATAATCAACACCCATGGAAGCAGCACTCAAGAAATCAGATGACGTGGTACACTGGGCAAATCTTCTGCAAACGGCCTCTTTAAAGTGTTAAAGAGCAAAGATGTCACTTTGAAGACTAAGATGCTCCTGACCCAAGCCATGGTATTTTCAATTGCCTCATATGCAGGTGAGAGCTGAACAATGAATAAGGAAGAGCAAAGAATTATTGATGCATTTGAATTGTGGTGCTGGTGAAGAATACTGAAAATACCATGGACTGCTAGAAGAACAAGCAAGTCTGTCTTGGAAGAAGTGTAACCTTAATGCTCCTTAGAAAAGAGAATGGCCAGACTTCATCTCGTATTTTGGTCATATTCTCAGAAGGGACCATTCCCTGGAGAAGGGTATCATGTTTGGTAAAGTGGAGGCTCAGCAAAAAAGAGGAAGGCCCTCAGTGAGATGAATTGGCACAGTAGCTAGAACAATGGGCTCAAGCATAGCAAAGATTGTGAGGCTGGTGTAGGACCGGGCAGAGTTTCGTTCTGTTGTACATAGTGTCATTATGAGTCAGAGCTGACTCTACAGTACCTAACAACAACAAATGAAACTGGTTTCAAATCTATAAAGAGCAGTGAAAATAACCACTTACATACATTTCGATATTCCTCCAATTAACACTTTCCTTCAAAAGCTAAAATAAATGATTTCCTGTAGAACTATTTTAACTACCCATTTTAAAAATAATAAAATCTTGCCCAGTTCTCAGGCAGTATATAATGCATTTACCAGGAGTTCATTCACAGTCTGCCATCCATGCATTCATGGGTGAGTAATTCTCCAGCTAAAGCCTGCCTATCTAGGGCTAGGAATCAAATGCCCATGGGCTCTGGTAGGTAACTGCTAGAAGGAGGTGGGGGAGAACCAGGAATTGCAGGCACCATCTAATAGTGGTCACCATACAGAAAAAGGGCCTGTTGGCACCACATCTTCCAGTTTTTTAAGAGAAGACAGAAACTTAGATTATAATCTAAAATATAAAAATATCAGCTAAGCTTTTAAAGATATACAGTACCACCTCACCCTCCCCCCCCAAAAAAAACGCCCAACAATACACAAACTGTGTATAGAATCAGCTGGTGGGCTGCCAAGTGATGACTTTCATCTATAGGTACCCAGACCAACAGAAATCAAGAAAAATGTAATAACTGTAATACTAGAATGTGTGGAAAGTGTAAGGATCATATGATGGTGTGTAGGGCATCTGACTGCTAACCAGAAGTCAGCGGTTCAAACCCACCAGGTGCTCTGTGGAAGGAAAGTGGGAAAATCTACTTCTGTAAAGATTCACTGCCTTGGAAACGCAAAGGGGGTTGCTACGAGTCAGAATCAATTCGATGGCAGTGAGTTTGGTTTTTTTTTTTTTTTTTTCATTTTGAGAGAATGAGAGAATGAAAGGGATTCAAGGACAGGAGTATGTCTGACACAAAGAAGGACTCAAAATGGTTGAGAGAGAAGAGAGTTTTCTCTGCTTTGTAAGATAGCTGGTACTCGAGTTTGAAGGTGGGTCAGTGCAGAAAGGGCATTGTTCCTCTGGCTACAGTTTTCTTCAGTGCAGTGGTGTGGCCCAAAGGCATAATTTAGCCTTTTCTGAGTTAAAGGGAAGGAGAACAGAGATTAGCCCCACCCTCAGAGTGAAAGGACATAACCAAAGTCCATCAGGCTGAGGAACTTCTGTCACCATCCATGGGAGATTTCTAGAACCAGCTAAGAAAGAGTGTTGGGGTGAGGATGGGGGAGGTGCAGGAAAAGCAGAAAATAAATACCAAGAAAACTTGTAATCATTTTGGAAGCTTTGCCATTTCACCATGCTTATTTCTTCTGTTACCATCCTGTTCATGTTCTTGTAACGGTTAGATGCAAAGTCCATAAAAAGAAAAGAGCATGCATGGTTATTTTGAGGGCCAGCAAAAGGAAGCTGTTAGTTATGGGGACTCTGGGTAACTATTCTCTTGGTCATGGGAGGTAAGCATCACCACCAAGGGAAGCTTAGAAAATGGTATCAGTGAAAGGAAAGGGAAGCAGACCAAGTCTCTGGAGATGTGGGGAATGAAGGGCTGCCTGCAGATGCAAACTGGGAAAGAGAGTGGAGCCTGCACTGTGCTGGTAGAAGGTGGGAGAGGAAGTCCCGTGTAGGGTTACTGGATTAAATACAGGACACCTTGTTACATTTTAATTTCAGAGAAATAGCAACAACAACAACAACAAAATTATGTAAAAGTATGTCCCATGCAATATTTGGAACATACTTCTACTGAGAAATTTAGTACTAGCAATACTCTATTATATTCAAATTTAACTATATTTTCATTTGCTAAATCTGGAACACAACTTTCATCTTCTGCTATCCTTCCAACCCCACTGCACCACAGTGTTCTCAGGGACTGTGTGAGCCTTGTCTGGAGAAGAGGGGATCCAAGACAGCAGCCAGCTTTATTTAAAATGAATTTCCTACAGAGTAGCTCAGCAAGGTCTGAAGGCCCAGTGCCAGAATCACCATCTAGGAAGGAAGGGCCACACAGTGGGAAGAATACTTTGGACTCTTGAATCAGACATTTCTAACTCCACTTTTTACCAGCTTTGTGATCCTCAGCAAGCTATGAGATTATCTCTGATAATCTGATAATTATAGATGAGTTTTCTCATCTGTAAAATGGAGAAAACACGTCTCACTGGCATTTTTTGGTAAATATTAAATGAGATGATGTACATAATATGCCTAACACAATGTCAGGATAAATTGCCTATTAAAATGGTAGGGATGACTTTTTATTACTCTAGTCTCTTCTATATAGACGTGAGTTTTGAGGCTGAGCCTCTGGTGTTTAAAACCCAGAGAAATGCACCTGGTGCACAGGTAACAGCCCAGCTTATAGACTGAGACAGACTAGGAAGAAGGAAGAG
>NW_006921602.1:20918983-20940908 GCF_000298275.1 Orycteropus afer afer
TCTTCCTTCCGAGGAGTGGCTGGTGGGTTTGAACCGCCAGCCTTCTGGTTAGCAGTCAAGTGTCTTAGCCACTATGCTACCAGAGCTCCTATAGTAACCAGTTATTCTTTGTCTCTGCAGAAGATGATCAAGAGCCAACAGACAAACTGAATCTTGACAGATTTCACTTGTATTAAGAGTTAGGAGAGAAATATTTTCCCTAATGTGATGAATATTAAAATGTGAAGTGAGTGGCTTTACCTGGAGCCTTTAACAAAGAATAAGCCCTGTTATTATTGGTACAGGATGACTAGATATGAAGTCTGCCTGAGGTGAGAGGAGAGCTGGCAAGTACAAGGTAAGCATGATGCCACTCCTACTTTCACACCCATAGTAGCCATCGCTAATTAATTGTAGCACTCTTCCTGCTGAGCTCAGGCAAATCTTGTAATTAACATGGTACTTCAGGCAGCCATTACCAGCTGAACAAAGAGTAGCATATGAGATTTATTCATTTAACACATATTTATTGAGTGTTGGCTATGTGCCTAGTACTGGGGGCTTGCCATGAATAAAACAGGAAAAATGTTTTATCCTCATGGAACTTATATTACAGGGAGAGGAAAGGAGGAAGAGTAGTCACTAACCAAAATAAATAAGTAAAATATGTACTATGTGAGATGATGATAAATCCAGTGGAGAAAAATACATCAGGAAAGGGGGATGGAAATTTTTTACTTGAGATGGGTCACATTGATAAATAAGAAAACCAAGAGTATTAGTTATCTATTGCAGAGTATTAGTTATCTATTCCAGTATTTGGTGACTTAAAACAACAAACAGTTGTCATCTCACAATTTCTGTGGGTCAGGGATTCAGGAGCAGCTTGGCTGTATTGTCCTGGCTGGTGATCTCTCATGAGGTTGCAATCAAGATGTTGGCTAGGGCTGCAGTCATCTGAAGGGTTGACTGGGGCTGGAGAATCTACTTCCAAGATACCTCACTCTTATGACTACTACAGGAAGAATGACTGAAAAGGGAAATCTGAAGTACATGTAAGTTTGGGTCTTAAGATAAAAATAATGGGGTGGGGGGGGTGGGAGAGGCAAGGGGAGAAGAAAACTGTAGGCAATGACAATAATAAATATAAAGGCCCTGAGGCTTTGTGTATTTAGGGAATAGCAAGCAGGCCAGAATGTCTGGGGTGGAAGTAAGATAGTGATAGGAGATAAAACCAGAGCCACAACAAAAAGACAGATAATGGAGGACCAAAACACTTTGGTATTTACCCTATGTTCCAGTTGTCTTGCTGGAACAAACCATCCCCAAAGTGTCATAAAACAATAAATTTATTATACTCTTGGATTCTTGGGGTCAGAAATTCTAACAGCGCATGCTGGGGTTGACTTGTCTGTACTCCATGATGTTTTCCCAATGTCTGGGACCTCCACTGGGAAGACTCAAAGGCTGATAGTTGGGAGCTGAAATTGGAGGCATCTTCACTCACATATCTGTAGATGTTTCATGCTATTGTCTGGGACTTCAGCTGAGACTCTCAGCTAAAGCATCTGATTGAGATGCCTTTCCATATGGCCTCTCCATATAGCCTGCGCTTTCTCACAGCATGGCAACCTCCCAGCATTTGGACATTTTAGATTGAGACTCAGGGTGCCAAAGTGTCTCAAGAGAACCAAGTAGCAACTGTATTGCATTTTATGATCTAGGTGTGAAATTTACTTATATATTTTTGCCATAGTCATAATCCTGTCCATATTCAAGGGGAAAAATTCCAGGACCCCTCCTCTGACCTGTCAAAGTAATATTATAAAAAGAGTATGTGGAATGGGAAATATGGTTTCAGCTATTTTAGAAAATAAAATTGACTACACGCTATGCAATGGGAGGTCATACATTATTTTGCATAGAACCATTACATGACCTGACTTATATTTAAATAGGATAATTCTGGTTGACTGCTAACCAGAAAGCTGGCTGTTCAAACCCACCAGCCACTCCTCAGAAGGAAGGTTAGGCAATCTACTTTCATAGTGATACTCCCTCAGAAACCCAAGGAGAGGGTCACTATGAGCCGGGATTAACTTAACAGCAGTGAGTTTATGTTGAGAATAGAGTAAAACGGGATAAGTGTAGACGTAGGAATACTAATTAGGATGTTATTACAATTATCCAAGCAGGAGATGATGAGGGCTTGAATGAGGGAATAGCAGAGGATGAGATTTGGTGAGAGATAAGATGAGGAAGACTGCAGGCACAGTAAAATTTGAGGCTTTGTTGAGCTTCAAAGAGGAGATCAGTTTCAGACATGAAATTTGGATGCTTGTTAATATAGAGTCTGGAGTTCAGAGGAGAAATATCCGTTGGAGACATAAATGTTATAATACAAATTATATGGGAAGCTTTAAGATTGAATGAAATCACTGAGAGAGTGTAGATAGAAAAGAGGAATTCCAAGCTCTGGGCCCAAGGACATTCTAATACTGGGATATCAAGGAGACCAGGAAGTCTCCATCGGAGACTGAGGAGAAATGGTTGTGAAAAAAAGAAATGTTGTACCCTGGGAGTCAATGAAGAATGTTTTTCAAGTGATTGACTTGTTAGCTATTGATTTATCAGGCAAGATGAGAACTGAGAATTTTCCATCAAGTTTATGACACAAAGGTCTTTGGTTACTTTGAGGAAACAATTTTAATGAAGTAGTCAGGTGGATGTCTGACTGGAGGAAATTCAAGACAGAATGGACTCACATGAACAATAGCCAACCTCTAACCTAAAACTGAAGAACTAAATGGTGCCCAGCGACCACTACCTTCCATGCTGATCGGGACTACAATAGAAGGTCTCAGTTAGTATGAGTAAAAATGCAGAACAAAAATTCAAATTAAAACAAAAAAGAACAGAATTACTGGTCTGAGAGAAACTGGAGGAACCCCTGAAACTATTGCCCTAAGACAACCTTATAGCTTGAAACTCAAAACACTCCTGGAGGCCACCTCTCAATCAAGTAATAGACAGGTCTGTAGGGTAACTATGAGTTGGAATCAACTTGACCACAGTGGGTATGGTTTGGTTTTTTGGTTTATAAAATGAACAATAAACCCATGAAGAATGTGCTCCTTAGAACAACCCACTGAACAAGACCAAAAGGGCAACATTTACCCAAAACCAAAGATGAGAAGGCATGGAGGGACAAGGAAACAGGAGGAAGTAAGGAGAGTGCTGACACATTGAGGGGAATGCAAGCAACATCTGGAACAATTTTTATATGAATTATTGATTGGAAAACAAATTTCCTATGTAATTTTCACCTAAAGCACAATAAAATGTTGAAAAAAAAAAAAGAATGTGAAGAAAAAAATGGAGATAGCAATGATATTCATGTTGTTTGAGGAATTTTGCTGTAAAGAGGAAATATATGAAATAGTTGTTGTTGTTGTTGTTTGCCATCGAGTCGGCCCCGACTCATAGCGACCCCTCCTTGGGTTTCCGAAGCAGTATCACTATGGAAGTAGTAGAGAGAAATGATGACAATAGAGATATCTGCCACCCAGTTTATCATTCATACTAGAATGGTGTAGAGAAAGAAAGGTGTTAAGAGCAAGACTCTGGAGTTGGATTGCCTCATTTTGATTCCTGGCTCCCTATCTCACTACTTGTGTGAACTTGGACAGGTCACTTAATCTACCTGTGCCTCAGTTTCTTCATCTGCACATAATAATATTACCTCCTCATAAAGCTGTGAAGAGTGAATAATTGCTTCATTTAAAGAGTTTGAAGCATATGGTAAAAATTCAAATAAATGCTAGCTATGCCACTCCTCGGAAGGAAGGTTGGGCAATCCTACTTCCGTAGTGATACTGCCTCGGAAACCCAAGGAGAGGTCGCTATGAGTCAGGAGCGACTCAACGGCAAATAACAACAACAACAACAACAACAACACGTTGTAGATGAAGAAGATAATGTGATGGACCCAGCCATATGTCTACACTTCTCAGGAGCACCTGGAACACCAGAGGAGAGAAGATTCATGCCCTTTTGACATGTAAGCTGCTGATATATTCATCATTCCCCACAATGGAATTGTTTGACCCAGAAGTGAGTTGGAAAGTGAACCCAGTGATCACCCAGAAAGAGAATTGAGGCTAGGTGGCAGAGAATGGCAACTCTGTAAGTATCTCCACAGATACTGAGGACATTCACTTTTTTTTTTTTTTTTTAGATCAGGAACTGCTCAGGGGACAATAGTTTTGGGGCAGAACATTTTGTTTATATCTCCTCATTTCCTGAGGATCCTCCCTGGAACAAGAGATTTGATTCTCTTTTGTCTTAGATGGCATAGTAGATGCTCATTGTAAGATTTAAAAACAATTCTGACTTTTAAAAATCCAGTTGCAATTTTATCTGATGGCCTTTAGCAAGTGTGAATTCCTCAAGTGAAAAGGCATTGAGACAGAGAAGAGTCAACTCTTTCCATCAAAAATCTTTAAAACTGCCTGAGAAATTTTTAAAAAATTGTTGTTAGATTCTTATTGAATTCATCTTAGAAAACATTGCAAATGTTCCAAAATTTATTTTTAGACAAATAGTTATCCTACTTCCATTTCCTAACCTGGCTTCCTCATGACATTAAAGGCAAACTTTTTTAAAAAAAGAGAAAATTTATGTCCATGATTGATTAATTAATTATTAATTTCAGGTTATTTCAATATGCAGCTGTAATTGAAGACCACTGCAATGGGTCCATCACTCTCAGAAGCTGAAAAGATGGCTGCCCTGTCACAAGAAGATTGCATCTAGGAATTTGTCTTTAAAACCAAACCAAACCCTTGCTGTTGAGTGGATTCCAACTCATGGTGGCATTGTAAGACAGAGTAGAACTGCCCCATAGGGTTTCCAAAGCTCTAAATCTTTATGGCAGCAGACTGTTACATCTTTCTCCTGTGAAGCAGCCACTAACCTTTCAGTTACCAGTTGAGTGATTAACCACTACACTACTGAGATCCTTCAGAATTTGACTGTAGTGTAGGGCAACTCCCCCATATGATTGTGGGAACTGGGAGTGGTCTAGGCCAGTGTTACTCAAAGTATAGGAGGCAGATCACTGCCAGTGAGTAAACTCTTTCATTACTGATGTGCAAGGAACTTGCACTATCATGTGAATCAACTACATCATTAAACTTTTTTTGATAGCAAGACTTTCTTAAGGAAATAAAGAGTCCATTGATACATGTTTTGATGAAAGCTTCATATCCCATCATGGACCAGTGACAAACAGTATTGGATGGGCACTTTGAGTAGCACTGGTTGAGGCCAACTGGCCAGGCATAAGAGCACAACCTCAGGGGTTCTCACAATAATGCAGTACAATCATTGACTCCTGGAGCAGTTGAAGTGAATCTAGAAACTCAGCCCTCCCCAGGGAAAGTGTGCTACATTTTTAAAATGCTGGTGCATTGCCCATAAGACAATTGCTAGACACCAAGAAGTGCTCAGCTGGCAAAGAAGAATGAAAAAAACCAAAGACACATGGAAACAATCAGTCCAAGGGACTAGTGGAGCATTGGAAACTCAGCCTACATTACCCTGAGACCAGAAGAACTAGATGGTGCCTGGCTACCACTGTCAACCACTCAGAATGGGATAAAAACAGGAGATCCTGGACACAGTGGGAGAAAACTGGAACAAAACTCAAACTCATAAGAAGACCAGGCTTACTGGGCTGATAGAGACTGGTGAAACCCGGAAACTATGCCTGTAGTCACCCTTCAGACCTAGAACTGAACTCACTCCCACGGCCTCCAGCCAAACAATAGACAGGTCAATAAGGTGAACATTTATAACAGATAGGTATATTCCTTAGAACAATCAACCATGGGAGATCAGAAAGGCAGTATTTGCACAGGGAATTAAACTATAGACTAAAACAACAAACAAACAAAAAGAGGTCAGCTGGGACTTTTCAGGAAGTCCAAACACACAGAGACAGCCATGATGAAAACCTTATGGTCCCAAACTCAGTGCCTCCTAAATCATCACTCAGTGTGGAGAGTCGGGAGTTGGAAAAATGATCATGTACCAGAGTACTCCATGAGTGGCTTCAGGGTCTCCAAGAACAGAGAATGTGCTCTAGTCATGGCTGTCTCAACTGCAAGAGATAGAAAATCAACCTAATCTTGAATCAGAAAAAGAATTTACTGACTCGTCAAGTTTTTCCCACTTAGTGACAAATAAGGTCATTGACAGCAGCAGGCTGACATTCTACCAGCTTAGCAACCACAGGCATGGGAATGACAGCCTGCCTCTTTCCCAATAGTTCTAGCAAAAGTGCTGGGACTAACTCTTATTGAGCTAGATTTGGTTATGTACCCATCTCTAAATCTATCATTGTCATGTTGACTGGATAGATTTAGGTCATGTGACCATCACTGGATATGGATGGTGTGATCAGTCCCACCCGAACCACGTGTACTGAGAAACAATGAGAGGTGGATCCACCAAAGAAAAATTGACAAGTTTTGGTAGCGTAGTGCGTAAGGCACTTGACTGCTAACCAGAAGGCTGGTGGTTCAAACCCATCAGCCACTCCTCAGAAGGAAGGTTAGGCAATCTACTTCCATAGTGATGTTGTTGTTGTTGTTATGTGCTGTCGAGTCGGCCCCGACTCATAGCGACCCCTCCTTGGGTTTTCGAGGCAGTATCACTACGGAAGTAGGATTGCCCAACCTTCCTTCCGAGGAGTGGCTGGTGGGTTTGAACCGCCAGCCGTCTGGTTAGCAGGCAAGTGACTTAGCCACTATGCTACCAGAGCTCCTAAAAATATGGAACGCTTCATGAATTTGTGTGTCATCCTTGCGCAGGGGCCATGCTAATCTTCTCTGTATCGTTCCAATTTTAGTATATGTGCTGCCGAAGCACATATCCATAGTGATAATGCCTAAGAAACCCAAGAAGGGGTCCTTATGAGTCGGGTCTGACTCAATGGCACATAACAACAACAACAACAAGCATGAAAAAGGAGAACAGATCCTGGGCAGGCAAAGGTTAATAGCTACCCACTACAAAAGCTTTTCAGAATTACCAGCTATGTATGCTACAAAATGTATGTGACAATGGGCTCAAATACAGCAACAATTGTGAGGATCACTAGGACAGGGCAGCTCTGTTTTCTTCTGTTATATATAAGGTCACTATGAGTTGGAGCCAACTTATCAGTACCTGAAAAATAACAGCATGCTACAAAGAGGCCAAAACCCATATGCTCCAGTACTGTCATGACTTCACCCTGGCAGTTCAAACCCACCAGCCATTCCTCGTTAGGAGGACTGGCCAATCTACTTCTGTGAAGATACCGCCTTGGAAAGCCAAGGAGGGGTCTCTATGAGTCAGAATCGACTCGATGGCAGTGAGTTTGGTTTTTTGGTTTAGAGACATGTAAAGATCTTGGTAGCTGAATGGGTGGAAGCAATCAAGTCAAGGACCAACCCAAGGAATCATAGTCCCCACTTTTGTTTTACATTTGTCCTCTAATGGTAACTTTTTTTAGGGATTTACTCTTCCTGAATTCCAAGCACAATAACCTAATTTCTTTTCATTCATTCATTCACTTATTTATTTGTGCATTCAGTCCACAAGCATTTACTGAGTGCTCAGAATGCTGATAATTGGAGACATCCAAACAGATAAGGCATATGGTCATCGATCGATAAAGCATATGGCCTTCGTTCAATAATGCAACTATTTTTCTCTCTCAGAGTTACTTTGTCTTCTCAGACTTGAATAGAAGCCAAGAGAAAATATGAAAGCTTCATGGGGGGAGAGGAAGGGTCTTTATCCTGAGAATGTGAAAAATCCCGAAGATTCTCTTCAGCCAGAAATGAGATAATCTGCCTGTGTGCTCTTAAAGAAAACCTCTTCCCTGAAGCTTTCTAGGGAAATGTCACCTGCATCTGGGTAGGATGATTCCTTCTCAGGACTGCGTAGCCAAGCAGGATCTTAAAACCACCTCCTAAAAGAAATTTCAGAAATTGCACTAAAAATTTCCACATTCTTATACAAAACATTGCATTTTAAAATTGTAGAACCATACAGGATTTGGAGAGCAGATTCCACCTACAACTCTCTCCAAATTTATGTATTTGACTTGAGATGCCACAAAAAACAGCAGTGGAGTTATTTAACAATCAGATAGTGGAAAGTTTACACCAAGGGTTGTCCTAACTTCTGTCAATCTGTAATGGAGGGTGGTGTGAGGGAGAAAGAGGTGTGAGGCGGGGTAGAGAATGAAGGTAAACTATCTGCTAGAGAAGTTGGTGAGGGGTACTGCTGGGACCAGAAACCCACTTCTTGCTGTTCATGAACTCAGCTACAGATAGGGAATTTCACTGGAAAAGTCTTCCCTGAGGATGCTCTTCATTCCCATAGCAACTCTGTGAGAAGTGGCTTTTCTCAAAGCCAGAGTCCTAAACTATGGGCAAAGAACTTAGCCCTGTAGCTAGCATACTCGTTTGTTCCAATTTACCCAGAACAGTTCCAGTCATGCCCACCATTCCAGTGTAATTATTAATGACACTTTTTCTCTGTCAGAAGAGTCCCAGTTTGGGCGATACATTATATGACCACTTAGAAGATTTTGTGGTAAGTCCTGAAGTGCCCTTATTACCAGCCTCCAGCATGAGCTTCCCCAGTGCAAGCAATGTGGCAAGTATATGTACGAATCTACCCCTGCATCCAGCACAACGACTAGCATAGTTGGATAAATGAATGAACGCATAAGTTTAGTTTAGAATATTGTAATTCACAAAGCAATGCTATTCCTTTCACAGTTTGCCAATTTGCTGTGGCTATGTATTTGGAAATTCCTCTTGCCACCTCTGCCTACTTTCCACAAGTCTCGAAAAATGAGACTATGATCCCAGAGTGCCAAGACTTCATCTGGCACAAGATCTGCTAAATCTCACAGAAAGCAGTAAGGATTTCACCAGAATGTGCATGAGAGGTGGAAATCTGGGCTAGGGGGCTTGGCATCTCTGACTTGTATTCCCTTCAGTTACATGGATACCAGTTATGGGCAGCTGAGGAAGAGAAAGTCTCTGGATTATGGAGAATGGCTTTGTAAAGAGTATGCATGTGTATATGAAGGGGAGAGAGGTTGTGTAGAAGTGAAGGAAAACCAGAGAGAGAATTATTGTTAAAAAAAAAAAAATCTTTGTTAAGTAGCAAAACCAGCAGCTGGACCAGATTAGCTGTTCCCATTTCTTTCCTATTTTTGGATTTGGAAAGAAAATGTGCAAAATGATTCCTGTTTTGGGAGAAAAGTAGAAATGGAGGCTTGGGGCTAGGAGATGGAGCTGTGGATCAGGACAGAGAGGCAGGAGGAACTATGAGGGGCTGCATGGCTGGGGGCTCCTGGCCATGTCTTCCCTGGGAAATGGGGACACCACCACTGTCATTGTCTTCTCTTCCTCTTTAGGGAATGTGGGAACCAGGACTGTGCTCAGTGGCCAAACAAAACCTGGCGAACAAGTACACATTCATGCGTGGCAGCAACTGAGGCCAGGAGCAAATGTGAAGATTGGAAAAACTTACCCTCAGGGTCACAGATGAGGTGCAGGGCCACAGCAGGAGGCAGACACAGTGGCCTTTCTAACTCCTCCAAGTCTCCTTTCCTTGACATTAAGTGCATGATGTTCTGTTGCATTGATCTTGACTGTAGTCAAATTTTCTCAGGAAAAGTTCCAAGGGACTCATTCCTGCTCAAGTGTAAATGACTGATAAGAAGGGACATGAGCTTACCCCACAGGGTAAATTCAGACATTTCTGTTAGAATAAAGGGAACTCTGGTGGCATAGTGCCTAAGTGCCTTCTGGTTCTGCTAACCAGAAGGCTGGCAGTTCAAACCCACCAGCCGCTCCTTGGAAGAAAGGTTGGGCAATCTATTTCTGTAGTGATACCATATCAGAAACCCAAGGAAGGGTCACTATGAGTCAGATCCAACTCTACGGCAGTGAGTTTGGTTTGGTTTGGTTTAGTGGCATAGTGCCTAAAGCATTTGACTGCTAACCAGAGGCTGGCAGTTCAAATCCACCAACCCCTCCTTGGAAGGAAGACCGGCCAATCTACTTCCATAGAGATAACCACCTCAGAAACCTAAGGAGGGGTCGCTATGAGTCAAAATTAACTCAATGGAAGTTTGTTTTTTTGGTTTTGGTTAGAATAAATGAGGAAAGCATTTCAGGAGTTACCAAGGCTTTGGAACTCTTCTATACTTCTAGTGGGAGTGTAGATTGGTACAAACACTTTAGAAAGCTGTTAGTGATGTCTGC
Organism: Orycteropus afer afer; assembly: GCF_000298275.1. Classification (NCBI taxonomy): domain Eukaryota; kingdom Metazoa; phylum Chordata; class Mammalia; order Tubulidentata; family Orycteropodidae; genus Orycteropus; species Orycteropus afer. The sequence continues at coordinate 20,929,303 of NW_006921602.1, forward strand.
TAAAACTGAATGTATATATATTTATATATTTCCTAAAAAACAAACAAAAGAACCTATCCCAGCAATTGCATTCCCAAGTACATACCAAAGAGAAATAAGTTTGCATGTGTTCACCAAAAAACATGTACTAAAGTATTTAAAGCAGCATTCCTTGTAAAAGCCTCAAATTGAAAACTATTCAAATGCCCATTAGTAATCATGGATAAATAAACCATGCTATATGCTTACTATGAGAATGAACCATCTTCATCCAACAGCAAGAATATGGATTAATTTCACAAACACACTGTTGAGTCAAAGAAGCCAGGCATTAAAAAAAAAAAAAAAGATAATAGTGTGTGATTCTGTTTATATAAAGTGTAAAATAGGTAAAAGTAATGGATGTTGTTAAAAGTTGAAATAATTGTTGTCCCTGGAAAAGAGGATTGACTAGAAGGAAGCATGACAAGCTTTCTGAGGAGCTGTAATGATCTCTAAGGTATACACAGATGTGTTAAGGATGTAAAATTTCAAGGAAAGTAGCCCTGGTGGTATAGTGGTTAAGCATTCAGCTGCTAACCCAAAGGTTATCAGTTTGAACCCCCAAGCGCTCAGAGGAAGAAAGATGTGGCAGTCTGTGTCCATAAAGATTATAGCCTTGGCAACCCTGTGACGTAGTTCTTTTCTGTCCTATCAGGTCACTAAGAGTTAGGAATCAACTCAAGGGACAATGAGTTTTATTCACTGATATGTGTATTATTTCTGCATATTTGATGTATTTCAATGAAAAAACATCAACTCTTGAAGTCTCCAAACACCTTTGCAATTGTACCATGTGACTAGTTGGGTTTAAGGTAGGATCCAGGCTTGAAAGATGTTCCATGTATTGAGCTGAGGAGTCCCTGGGTAGTGAAAACAACTGACTTGTTCCATTGCTAACCAAAAGGTGGGCAGTTTAAGTCCACCAAAGGCACTTTGGAAGACAGGCCTGGCAATCTACTTTCCAAGAAAATCAGCCATTGAAAACTCTATGGAACACAATTGTATTCTGACACACCTGGGCTTGTCATGAGTTGGACTTGACTTGCCAACAACTAATTTATATTGAGGTGGAGTTGACTCCCTGAAACTGTAGCCCCTTGTCCTGGTTCTGCCTACAGCAGAGGCAGACCACAGGCACATCTTGTCTTCTTCACATGGCAGCCCTTTCAAGCCCCCTTAACTATGTATTTCTGGGCCAAGCGTAGCCTCTTCTCAAGTTCCCCTAATGTGACAGTTTAAAACTGCCAGACTTAGGGATGATTACCCTCTCTGGGTAGTCATCTCTAAGTCTGGCAGTTCCAAAACAGAAACTTCATTACAGCAGGGGACCCCTCAACAAGATGAATTGACACAGTGGCTGTAATGATGGGCTCAAGCATGGCAATGATTGTGAGAATGGCATGGGACCTAGCAGTGTTTCATTGTATTGTACACAGGGTCACTATGAGTTGAAACGGACTTGATGGCACCTGAAAACAACAACTCTTTTTAGGAGAGTCCTTATGTTGATTCTTGTCAGCTCATTAGTTTTTTTTGTTTACCCTTCATTCTTAATTGGAGACTCCAATAACAGTTCCAGTGTCCAGCCTTCTGCCAGAAACGGGACACTTCGACCATCCAAGAAGTGGTAAAACCCCTGAGCTGTCTCAGCCTTTTGGAACAATGTGGGGAACCTAGAAGTGTTGACTCACAACTCACAGCCTAGATCCAGGGCAGAATTTTGAAATTAATTCAATAGAGGTGATCTTACCCGTTTTAGTACTTCCCCTTGGACAGAGGCTGTCTGACCTCATAGAAGCCTTGAAGGAACCTGTGCCTTTCCAGTCTCTCTTAGATTCAAGGAAGTGCAATTCCTGGAGCAGGAGGGACTTTCCACAGGTATATTATGACCACAGCATAGGAAAGGGCACACAGAGCTTAGAGTGACTGCCCTGAGAGCTAAGATAGCTGCCACACATGGTTAAACCCATTTGCCTTCCAGAAAAAGGAAAAACTATTAATTCCCTGTTGAGTGTCAGCAAAGTCTTTAGGTTAATGAAGAGAATTTGATCAATTGTCTCCTGTAATGATTTCCATATTCCAATTATATATTCTTGGCTGTCTTCTTCAGATAATCCAAATGGACACTATTTGACTTCTGAAGTAATAAGAAAAAATGAGTTCTCATGAACCACTGTATTTTAGCTACAAAGTTACTTAAAATATATTTATACTGAAGAAAAGGGACCTCTTCTAAAAAACATTACAGCTTATTTATACATATCTCTACCTGGCCAAAAGAGTGAAAAAGCAATTCTGGCATGTCAATCAAAAGACACTTCCTTAGTCAGATAAGACAAGGGCCCTGAGTAGAAATTCCACTTCGCTGACTCTTGACTCTTGCAGATTTTGCTGCATAACTGTCTCTGACCGTGAAGTAGATAGGACCAACTCATAATCTGCACTGCCCAGGGCAAAGTGACAATGTGGGGACCCTTGTTCAAAATTAATTTAGAATGATGTGAAGTATGTAACCATTATCACTGAACTGTGCATGTAAAACTGCTGAATCGGTGTATGTTTTGTTGGGCACATTTTTACAATTTTTTTTTTAATTAATGAAAAATTATTAATAATGTCAAGACAGTATCAGCAGAGCAGGAAACCAACCATGACCCTTCTAAGTGTGGGGCTCTGTGTGATTGTATGGATCACGTGTCCAGGAAGCTGGCGCTGGGGCTAGGAGACTGTGTGGATGGTCCTTTAAGAGCAAATCAAGGATCCTCATTAACTGTGCTAATAGTTGTACAGCAATGGAGGGCATGGTCAATATGTAAGAAAAGAAAGAAGGAAAAAAAAAGAGTAAAAGGTTGGAAGTGAAGAGAAGTCATTGACATTTGCAGATGATATTGGAAAATCCAATATAATCTACAGGAAAATAAAATGACTGAGTTAGTAAGAAAGTTTAGTGAGTGTGTCAGGTACAAGATTCAAACACAACTCAAAGGAGTAGAGATGGAGTGTGGATCTCTAAGGAGCATTCATTTGGAGGCTCCTGGAAGTTTGTTCACAGGAGTTGAAGTGGAGGGAGAATTCTGCCTCCTTTTCATCCCACTCAGGGAAAGGATGTCACAAAAGCTTATTATGTGTTCCCTGGAGGTCATGGCACCTTTTAAACTGTCTGTACAAGTCTGATGGATCTCAAAATAAGAAACTGAGTGCCTGAGGCTGCAGGGTCAAGAGTGAGCAGAAGCTGCTTAGGAGGAACTTACCCTTTCTTCTTAAGGTGAGTCAAAGGCACAGCATGGTGAGGGACAGAGGTGGAAACTGAAACAGAGATGCTTTGTTTGGGTCACTGGGATTCTGCCTAAAACAACTGCCTGGAAATAGAGAGGTACTTCACATGGAGAGTTCTGTGTGGAGTGAACCCTAATTTGGGGTAGGGAAGAGATTTAACATTGATTCAGGTCTAGAGTTTTAAAGATTTTGTAACAAGTAAGGCTATAGAGCTAAAAGACACCAGTGATAAATCCTTGGCTCTGCCACTTGTCAGCTCTATGAATTTGTACATATCCTGTAACCTCTTACAACAACACCTACCTACTAGGATTATGGTGACCAATAATAATGTAACAATTACCTCCAACAATCACTGCAAGTGGGTTGTAATCATAAAACATCTTTATTTTTGGCTCCCACTATTTCCTTAAATTTATTCTGTGGGACTAGTTCTTCTTGGCTCCTGGATCAAATTTAGAACAAGTCTCATGAGTTCTGTGGTCCTCTTCTGGTAACAAAAGCAGTCTCACTTCAGTAATTCATATTTTCAGTCTGGTGAAAAAATTGAACTTCATACTTCAGACAGAGTTGCCGCTTCTGCAAGCTCACAGCTTGGGCCCAGAGCAGGTTGGTGGTGGTTTGAGTTCTTAAGTTCTTATCCTGCCTCCCCAATATTGTTAATTATGGATCCTGACCCTCTAGGATTAGAATATGAGAAGGTGGGGGAGTGGCAGGAAAGGTTTTACTTAACTGACACTATTATGACCCAGCAGTGGGGCTCTCTGAATTTAGCAGCTCTCATGGGGACAATTTTCTGGGCTCTTCAGGGATATCCACTCTCCCTCTGCCTCATCATGAGGAAAAGCCTCTAAAGTTTCCCCTGCTACAGATGGCACATAACTTTTTTAAAATTTAAAAAGTTCTCTTTCTACTCTAGTTTCTAATGATTTTTTTTTTAAATAAATAAACAGATAAATGCCTTTTCTAGTGTGAGATTATCATGTGTTTTCTGAGAGTTAGTCTATTAATGAGGCAAATTATGTCACTAGAATTTCTGATATTAAACCATCCTCATGGTTTATGGGTAAAATACTTATTTATGATGCGTTTTTAAAAGTTCAGTATCTGATTTGGTAAGCTAAAATTAGTGTGATTTTTGTATCTATGTTCATAAGGGAAATGAGCCTATAAGTTTCTTTTGTATTGTTCTCATTTGATTTTATAAGTGACATAACACTAACTTAATAAAATGAGAGGGATAAATCTTTCTTTGTTTCTGTTTTCTGGTACAATTTATTTAAGTTTTGAATCAATTGTTTCTTGAGAGCTTGGCAGAATTCAGCATAAAACCATCTGCCTGACATTTTCTGGGGGAGGAGACATATTTAACTTCTATTTCAGTCTCTTTAATACTTACTATGCCTGACCAACTGTTCTGGTTACTTGGTACCACTCTGATAGGAATATACCACAAATGGAATGACTTTAACAAACAGGAGTTTATTCTTATAATGTGGAGGTTTTAAGTCCAAGTTCAAAGTGCCAGGCTCTAGGGGCTGGGTTAAAGCCCCTCAACCTTGGGCTTCAGCTCTCCCTCCTGCTCCCGGCCCACTGGAGATAGAGGCTTTTCTTCACTCAGACAGCTGCTGGCTGCTGAGACTGACAAGCCCAAGGTTAACAAGTAAAATGGCACAGTCCTGATGTTACCAAACCATATGTCAGGCCATTAATCCAAGTCCATTGGAAGTCCCAAGGTTGGCAGAGCATGGTAGGCTGCTGAACAACAACTCAGCTACATGCAGGGTCCAAGCGTGTGGTAAGCTAAAGACCTTTCCCAAGTCTTCTGCTTGTATATGGGAAGTAGACCACATCCCTAAAACAGCTACTCCACTGCTAACAGTAGGTTCCACCATGGAGTTGATTGCCAGTCTCATCATGAGGAATAACTACCTTCAGCTGCCCAGCCACTCAACCAAGCCCAGCCAAGGTGACACATTAACTTCATCACCACACCAACCAACTGGAAGAGATCCCTATTTTTCCCATTCCAAAGAAATGTGATCCAACAGAATGCAGAAATTATTGAATAATATCAATATCATAGGCAAATAAAATTTTGCTGAAGATAATTCAAAAACAATTGCAGCAGTACATCAACAAGGAACTGCCAAAAATTCAAGATTGATTCAGAAGGGAATGTGGAAAGAGGGATATTGTTGCTAATATCAGATGGATCCTGGCTGAAACCAGAAAATACCAGAAAGATGTTTACTTGTGTTTCATTGACTATGCAAAGGCATTCAACTGTGTGGAGCATAACAAATTATGGATAATATTGTGAAGAATGAGAATTCTATAACACTTAATTGTGCTTATGAGGAAACTGTACATAGACCAACAGAAAGTTGTTCAAAAAGAACAGGAGGATACTGCATGGTTTAAAATCAGGAAAGGTGTATGTCAGGGTTGTGTTCTTTCACCATACTTATTAAATATGTATAGTGAGCAAATAACCCAAGAAATTGGACTATGTGAAGAAGAACACAGCACCAGGATTGGAAAAAAACTAATTAATAACTTGCAATAGGCAGGGGACACAGATTTGTTGTGTCACAGAAAGTGAAGAGGACTTGAACATTTGCTCACGAAGACCAAAGATTACAGCCTTCAATACAGATTACATCTCAACATAAAGAAAACAAAAATCCTCATAATTGGACAAATAAGCAACACCATGATAAACGGAGAAAAGATTGAAGTTATTAAAGATTTCATCTTACATGGTTCTACAATCAACGTCCATGGAAGCAGCACTCAAGAAATCAAAGGATGTATCGCATTGAGCAAATCTGCTGCAAAAGACCTCTTTAAACTGTTGTAAAGCAAAGATATCACTTTGAGGATGGAGGTGCTCCTGATTCAAACTATGGAATTTTCTTTTCTTTTTAATTTTAAGGTGATTTAGGTGAAAGTTTGCATAGCAAATTTTTTTCCAATAAACAGTCCATACACAAATAATTCCATGACGTTGGTTGCAACCCCCACAATGTGTCATCTCTCTTCCTTTTTCTCCCTGGATTCCACATTTCCATTCATCCAGTTTCCCTGTCCTTCTCCATCTTCCTATCTTTGGTTTTGGGCAAATGTTGCCTTTTTGGTCTTGTATGGTTGATTGCTCACATTCTTCATGCTGTTTGTTTTATAGTTCCATCTATTATTTGGCTGGAAGGTGGCCTCTGGGAATGTCTTCAGTTTCAAGTTAGAAGATTTTCTCAGAGTAATTATCTTGGAGGTTTCTCTGGTCTCTTTCTGAGCAGTAGGTCTGGTCTTTTTTTTTTCTCCAACCCATGGTATTTTCAATCATCCCATATGTGTGTGAAAAATGGACAATGAATAAGGAAGACCACAAAAGAGTTGATGCTTTTTGAGTTATGGTGTTGGCAAAGAATACTGAATATATCATGGACTGCCAGAAGAATGAACAAATCTGTCTTGGAAGAAGTACAGCAAGAATACTCCGTAGGGAGGAAAAAATGAATTCTCCTCAGAAGCAAGAGTGGCGAGACTTCATCTCACATACTTAGGACATGTTATCAGCAGGGACAATTCCCAGGAGAAGAACATTATGCTTGATAAAGCAGTGGTTCAGTGAAAAAGAGGAAGGTACTTGATGAGCTGGACTGACACAATGGCTACAACGAATTCAAACATAGCATTGATTGTGAGAATGGCGCAGGACTGGGCAGTGTTTCCTTCTGTTGTACATAGACTTGTTATGAGTTAGAACTAGCTTAATAACATCTAACAACAATTCCATTCAAGTTATATATTTTTTTCTTGTGCTTATTTTAGCTTTTTGTGTTTTCTTTATTCATTTTATTAAGTTATAAAATATATGAGCACATAGCTGCTTATAATCCTTTCGTAATAGCAGCTTTAGCAAGATGTAATTCACATGCTATAAATTCACCATCTTAAATAGTGCATAAAAAATCCTCACAACTGGCCCAATAAACAGCTTCACAATGGATGGAGAAAAGATTGAAGTGGCTAAGGACTTCATATTACTTAGTTCTACAATCAGCACCAATAGAAGCAGCAGTCAAGACATCAGATGACGTATTGCATTGGGCAAATCTGCTGCAAAAGACCTCTTTCAAGTGATGAAGAGCAAAGCCTAAGATGTGTCTAACCCAAGCCATGGTATTTTCAATCACTTCCTATGCATGTAATAGCTGGACAATGAGTAAGGGAGACTGAAGAAGAGTTGATGCTTGGAGAAGAATGCTAAGAGTACCATGGACTGCTAAAAGAACTAACAAATCTGTCCTGGAAGAAGTGCATCCTGAATGCTTATTGGAAGTGAGAATGGCCAGACTTCGTCTCACCTACTTTGGTCGTGTTGTCAGAAGGAACCATTCCCTGGAGAAGGATATCATACTTGGAAAGTGGAGGGTCAATGAAAAAAGTGAAGGCCCTCAATGAGATGGATTGACACAGTGGCTGCAAAAATGGGATCAGGTATAGCAGGGATCATGAGGCTGGCACAGGACCAGACAGTATTTCATTCTGTTGAGCATAGGGTCACTATGAGTCGGAGATGACTTGACAGCACGTAACAACAACAACAGCAAAGTACATAAATCAGTGGTTATTCACAGAGTTGTGCAATCACCACTATATAATTTCAGAACGTTTTCATCAGTCCCCAAAGAAATCCCACACTCACATTGTGGCCATTTTAATCAGACAATTATATGGTCTACTATGTCAGAATGACACAAAGAAAAGGAACAGCATTGCATTCATCACCAAAAAGATTTCAAGATCTATTCTTTGTATAATGCTGTTGGTAATAGGATAACATTCATATATGTGCCTACAAGGAAGACCAGTTAACACAACTATTATTCAAATTTACACACCAACCACTAGTACCAAAGATGAAATTGAAGATTTTTACCAACTTCTGGAGTCTGAAATTGACCAAACATGCAATCAAGATGCATTGATAATTTCTGGTGATTGGAATGAGAAAGTTGGAAACAAAGAAGCATTGTTGTTGTTGTTGTTGTTGTTATGTGCCGTCGAGTCGGCCCCGACTCACAGCGACCCCTCCTTGGGTTTCCGAGGCAGTATCACTACGGAAGTAGGATTGCCCAACCTTCCTTCCGAGGAGTGGCTGGTGGGTTTGAACTGCCAGCTGTCTGGTTAGCAGGCAAGTGTCTTAGCCACTATGCTACCAGAGCTCCAAAGAAGCATTAGTAGGGGAAAATGTGGCCTTAGTGATAGAAATGACACAGGAGACCATATGACAGAATTTTGTAAGACCAATGATCCATTCATTGGAAATACCTTTTTTCTACAACATAAACAGTGATTTTACATGTGGACTTTGCCAGATGGAATACACAGACCATACCTGTGGAAAGAGATGATGGAGAAGCTCAGTATCATCAGTCAGAACAAGGCCAGGGGTCAACTGAGGAATAGACTATCATGTATTCATATATAAGTTCAAATTGAAGCTGGAGAAAATTAAAATAAGTCCATGAGAGCCAAAGAATGACCTTCAATATATCTCACCTGAATTTAGAGAATAAGTCAAGAATAGATTTGACACATTGAACACTGATGACCGAAGACCAGATGAGTTGTGGGATGATATCAAGGACAACATACATTAAGAAAACAATGTTGTTGTTGTTGTTGTTGTTGTTATGTGCCATCGAGTCAGACTCGACTCATACTGACCCCTCCTTGGGTTTCCGAGGCAGTATCACTACAGAAATAGATTGCCCAATCTTCCTTCTGAGGAGTGGCTGGTGGGTTTGAACTGCCAGCCTTCTGGTTAACAGTCAAGTGCCTTAGGCACTACGCTACCAGAGCTCCTAGGTCATTAAAAAGACAATAACAAAATTAAAGACCAAAATGGATGTCAAAAGAGACTTTGATACTTGCTATTGAACATGAAGTAGCTAAAGTGAATGGAAGAAATAATGCACAAGAACTGAACAGAAGATTTCAAAGGGCAGCTTCAGAAAACAAAGCATTGCAATGAAATGTGCAAAGATCTGGAGTTAGAAAACCAAAAGGGAAGAAACATGCTCAGTATTTATCAAGTTGAAATAAACAGAAGAGAAAAACCAAGCCTCACGTTTCAATATTGAAGAATTCTATGGACAAAATATTGTACAATAGGAGGCATCAAAAGAATATGAAAGGAATACACTGAGTCGCTGTACCAAAAAAAAATTGGTCAATTTCAGCCATTTCAGGAGGTAGCATACGATCATGAACTGATGATACTGAAGGGAGAAGTGCAAGTTGCACTGAACGCGTTGGAGAAAAATAAGGATCCAGGAATTGAAGGCATACCAATTGTGATGTTTCAACAAAGGGATGCAATGCTGGCCTTCCACTTATCTATGCTAAGAAATTTGGAAGACAACCAACCAACTAGAAGAAACTCATATTTATGTCCATTCCAAAGGAAGGTGATCCAAAAGAATGCAGAAATTATCAAACAATATCATTAATATTGCATGCAAGTAAAATTTGAAGATAATTAAAAAATCCTTGCAGCAGCACTGCATTGACAGGGAACTGCCAGAAATTTAAGCTGGATTCAGAAATAGACATGGATTGAGGGATATCATTGCTGACATCAGATGGATCTTGGCTGAAAGCAGAGAATACCAGAAAGATGTCTATCTGTTTCATTAATTATGGAAAGACGTTCGACTGTGTAGATCATAACAGATTATGGATAACATTGAGAAGAATGGGAATTCCATAACACATAATTGTGCTCATGAAGAACCTGTACAGACCAAGAAACAGTCATTGGAACAGAAAAAGGTGATACTGTGTAGCTTAAAATCAGTAAAGGTCTGCCTCATGTTGTATCCTTTCACCACACTTTTTCAATCTGTATGCTGAGCAAATAATCTGAAAATCTGGACTATATGAGGAAGAACATAGCATCAGAATTAGAAAAAGGTTCATTAACAACCTGTGATATGCAGATCACACAACCTTGCTTGCTGAAAGTGAAGAGGACTTGAAGCACTTATGGATAAAGATCAAAGACTTCAGCCTTCGGTACGGATTACACCTCAACATAAAGAAAACAAAAATACAACTGGACCAGTAAGCAACATCATGATAAAAGGAGAAAAGATTGAAGTTGTCAAGGATATCAATTTAATTGGATCCACAATCATCTTGCTTGGTATTGGCCATTTTCATCAGACAATTATATGGTCTACTATAAGCAGCAATCAAGAAATCAAATGACGTGTTGCATTGGGCAAATCTGTTGTAGAAGACCTTTATAAAGTGTTAAAAAGCCATGTTTTCTTTTTCTCTTTTTTTAAAATGCATTTTATTGAAATATAATTTATGTAGAGTGAAATATACAAAACTAAAGTGACATGGGTCAATGCTTTTTTTTTTTTTTTTGCGGTGTTCCCTCCCCTCCTCTCCCACCCTTGGCAACCAACAAAGACAGTTTCCCTCCATATATGAACCTTTCCTTGACCCTCCACAACAACAAACTGATACTATATTTGTCCTTCTGTGATTGACTTATTTCACTCATCATAATGTCCTCCAAGTTCATCCATATTATGTGGTGTTTTGCAGACTCTACGTTATTCTTTAGTGCTGCATAGCATTCCAGTATGTGTATGTACCGTAGTTTGGTCATCCACTCTTCCGCTGATGGGTATGTAGGTTGTTTCCATCTTTTTGCTATTATAAATAGTGCTGTGATGAACATGAGCATGCATGTATCTGTTCCTGTCCTGGCTCTCACCTCTCTAGAATATATACCTAGTAATGGGATTGCTGGGTCAAATGGTATCTCCAATTGCAACTTTAAAAGGAATTGCCATATTGCTTTCCACCATGGTTGTGTCACTTCACAGTCACACAAGCAGTGTATGAGAGTCCCAATCTCTTCACATCCCCATCAGCATTTGTTATTTTCTGTCTCATTGAACCTTGCCATCAGTGCTGGGGTGAGACGGTATATCTCATTGTTGTTTTGATTTACATTTCTCTGATGGCCAATGATTGTGAGCATCTTTTCATGTATTAGCTGACCACCTGAATATCCTCCTTGATGAACTGTCTATTCATGTCTTCTGCCCATTTTTCAGTTGGATTGTTAATTCCTTTGGTGTTGAGGCATTGGAGTTTTCCATCGATCTTAGAGATAAGTCCCTTGCCAGATACGTTGTTGTTGTTGTTGTTAAGTGCCGTCGAGTCGTTTCCGACTCATAGCGACCCCATGCACAGCAGAACGAAACACTGCCCGATCT
>NW_006921602.1:20943728-20954326 GCF_000298275.1 Orycteropus afer afer
TTTCAAAGTTCAGGGTTCCAGGATTATCTTCTGTATCTCTGTCAATTGTTTTTTTTTTTTTTTTTCTTTCTTTGTTGAAGAGAGTCTGTGTTGCTTGTCTGCCTACTCCTTCATCGTACCAGAAGTCCCTCAGCCATGGTGTTTTCAGTAGCCTCATATGCATGCAAAAGCCAGACAATAAATAAGGAAGATTGAAGAATTGAAGCCTTTGAATCATGGTATTGACAAAGAATAGTGAATATATCATGGATTTCCAAAGGAACAAATAAATCTGTCTTGGAGGAAGTACAGCTGGAATGCTCCTTAGAAGCAAGGGTATGAGACTTCATCTTACATGCTTCCGACATGTTATCAGGAGGGACCGGTCCCTGAAGAAGGACATTCATGCTTGGTAAAGTGTCAGAGAAAAAGAGGAAGATCCTCAGTGAGATAGATTGCAGCAATGGGCTCAAACATAGCCATGATTTTGAGTATGGCCAGCATTGGGTGGTGTTTTGTTCTGATGTGTACAGCATCACTATGAATTAGAACAGGCTTGAGGGCACCTAACAACAACAACTGTTATATTAAGACTTACTTCTGCTATCCTTTCCATATTTTAACATTTGGTCTTCTTTTTAAAATGTCTTTCATTGTCCATTCCCGATTTCCATTGGGAATAGGAAGTTTTCTTATGTTAGTTGAAAAGATACACATTTAGAATTTTTAAATGGTTTTCCTAAAGAGCCATATTCATTTTTATTTTCCCCTTTGGTTTGTCAAATTTATTGATATCTCTATGGCACAGATTAAGCTCTTAGTTGCTAACTAACAGAATGGTCTGTGGTTCTGACTCATGGCAACCTTATAGGACAGAGTAGAACTGCCCCATAAGGCTTCTAAATTGTAAAGCTTTAAGGAAGCAGGTTTCCACATCTCCCTACCTCACCATGGAGCGGTTGGTGGGTTCAAACCACTTACCTTTTCATTAGCAGCCTAGTACTTTAACCACGGCACCACCAGAGCTCCTTATTAACTAGCACAATGAGCATTGAATTTTGCTTTTTGAAACCCTGTAAATTCTAAGTGGTGTATTAGAACTTAAAATCTAAAGAACTTGTTTTGTGGAAGACTGCAGTCTACAACAGGAACCATAACTCCATTTTGAGTCTTGACATAAGTTCAGACACTATTTGAGTTCTTTCTATTCATTAAACCAGCAATATGGCTATGCCCAGACAAGTCCAGGACAAACCTAGGGAGAGACAGTTTGATCTCAGAAGAGTATGGTAGAAAGCAGATTATGCTCACACAAAGAACTAGCAAACTTGCCTGAGTGTGTCCTTAATGACTTACTGAAAATAGCCACATGTTATCTAATTTAAGTTAAAGGTTGGGGTCTTGGTATGGTCTTGTGGCCACTTGTGGCTATGACTCAGGGCTGAATGGTCATGAGTCAGACCCTGACCACCACATAGCCAGGTAGTCAATCCCCAGACCAATCCTGTGACTCTTGAATCTTCAGTTGTGTGTGTATCCCAACTTTGGTTCTTCCCTGCTTCTACAGTCCCACCTGTGACAGCGATGAGTTGACTTCTCACACATCATGATTTTGTGATGATTTCCTTTGTTTTGCATCATATATAATTAGCCCCATGGCCGTGAGTCAGCAGACCCCATTTGGCTTCTGTTCTATGCACATGCTGATGGTTTCCCTCATCCTGAATGATTGTCTTTCTTATCTAAGGCTTAATAAAAGAGCCTTGGATAAGAAAATACAATCATTCAGGATGACAGAAACCATCTTATCTTTTCTTATCTAAGGCTTAATAAAAGAATGGGAGTTCTGGTGGTGCAGTGCCTAAGGCATTTGATTGCTATCCAGAAGGCTGGGTATTCAAACCCACCAGCCACTCCTGGGAAGAAAGGTTGGGCAATTTACTTCCGTAGTGATACCACCTCAGGATTCGACTTGATGGTTTTTTGTTGTTGTTGTTGTTTTGTTTTAATGAAAGAGTCTCTATAAACATGTTTGAATCTGCCCCCCACCCCAGCACATTGGTACCTAAGGAACCATTATGCAGAGTGACCCAGCTTCAACCAGAGCAGCTTCACTATGATTTATTTTAGGAAACTTTTGTCAAAGAGAGAAATTGATAGTAGATATCTTGCTTTGATTGTAGGGTTTTCTTACCCATGAAACCAAATATTCACTTTAAAGAAATCCCTGACTAAAATCACTGTCAGCCATTTTTCTTTTGCCAGAAGTTTCAAATCCTTTCTTTCCTGTTGAGGCCAGATTTATTAAATTTTAATCTCAAACGTTATGACTGGGCAGAGGGGCAGAGACTATTAAGTGAATTGATATCCATTGATCTCAGCAAAAGGGGGAGGGCAGATTCAATCAATCATGTTAAGATTAGTCAATGGTTGATCTTTATTTCTCTCTCTTCTTCGCTTTATAAGCCCCATTGTACCTAGCTTCTTCAAGCCCTTTGCTTTCTCTAGCATCAAAATGGCCTCCCTCAATATAGAATAAATAACTGCTCAGAATAAATCCTATGTTAAAATTTTATTTAGTTTTGATTATTTTGAACATTTCAAGGTAGGATTTTCAGCAGAGATGAATCAGTATGTTTGCATTCAATGTTAAAATATTAAATTTTTTTCATTTTGGTTGGTAAATAGTTGCTGTCCTGAGCTCCCTGAGTGAACCCTGCTGCCTTAACCTTGTGTCCTATTCCCCGAGACCCTTTCTCCCAACTATCTATGATTCCAGAATGAACGGGTTAATGCCAAACAGGGTAGTGGGGTCCCAGGGCTCTGCTATAGGGCTGTGGTCAGTGTGCACATCCATTGGAGGGTGTCATGTCCAAGCACTCCTGCTTGTTAGTAATTAAAAGATCAGCCCTATACCTATCCATGCAAGATTTCATTTGAACAAATGGTCCCAGAGTGTCAAAAATTGAGGAAAACACCAACAATCCAATTCCTTCACGTTATATTTGAGGAAACTGAGATCCAAAAAGATTCAATAATTTGTTCAAAATCATACAGCAAATTAACGACAACTCCAAATCAGAAACCATTTCTTCTGCCTCAGTCCATCATAACTCCATTAAAATAAACCAAATAAAAATGAAAGATAGTCAGCAAAACCCAACTGTTATTTCTTTCCACTTTGTGTCAAAATTTAGAGCACATCAGATTCAATGGAGATTTCTTTGCCAGGAAGATCAAAGAAAGAAACTTAAAAAACTGTTGCCATTATCTTCAATTCACAGAACCAGACTGCATTTCTTTTCCCTCAGAGTGGTTTAGACCAATAAATTAGCGTCCAGAGCTGCTAACTACTGAGCAACCAGGACGCCTTTAAACATGGAAAAGGACTAAGGATATGAATGCAGTCAAAGTTGTATCAGTGCCAGAGGTATGGTTTTTTGGGTTTTTTTTAACAAACAAAACCTCAGTTCCTCTATCACATAATGTTGGTCATCTTTATGTTAAAGAAAGCCTGACAGATGCATTTTGTGTTGGTCTGCTGCATCCTGTGAGAGCCGGAAGTTCATCTGAAGCGAATGATTTCTGCAGCACTTTTTATGAGTTCGGCTATTGTCTCCCTCCACATCTGTGCACCACACTCCTGCATCTGCTAAATTAGAGCCAAGGTCTGTGGTCTTGAATATAAAATCGTCTTCAGGCTGCCGCACCTGCTGAAGATTTTGTTTTTATAGTGTCTTTTCATACGGATGGCCCAGTGCCAGTCATACCCAAGGAAGTCTTGGGGAGCAGAAAGCAGGCAGGGATGCTCTGGGAAAACTAGTGGTGACAGCCGAGAAGTCCTGATGCTGCCCCAACACAAGCAGTTTTTCCTCACTGTCACTTGCCTTCTTTTCCTTTCACGCAGCCTCCATCTTTCTCTGGAACGCTGCTGTCCTCCAGCTGCTGTATCACCCTGAAAAACATTCCTTCATTCAACCGAAGTGCCAACCGCTTCCCTCCCCCAGCAGGGGGGGCCTCGGGGCACAAACCAGACAGCTGAAGCCTAGCCCCTCCCTACACCCTCGCAAGAGGGTTTGCTTCCTCTAGTGTCGTACCTCAATCCCGAGTTTCAGAGAATAGAGGCGTCTGGGGAGGCATATTTAATAGCCGGGAATTATGTTTGGGCAGATGATACACATCAGCAACAATTTCTTTCTGAACACAGAAAGGAGGGCTTGAAGGAACTAAGAATCTGGTGAAATAAAATATAGATCTTCCATCCAATGAAATAGTATACAACCAGTAAGAATTACTTAGTTGTAGAATTTTAATGATGTGAGAAAATGCTCACAATATAATGTCAAGTGAAAAAAAAGCCAGATGCAGGATTGTATTGGGACTATGAACTCCAATGTGTAAAAATGTATATGTATATAATGAGCAAATATTTTTTTCTCTATATATATGTGCTTAGAGTTAAAAAAATAAAAGGAAAAAACTCCAACACGTTAACACTGAGGTTCTTCCTGAGTTATGAGATTATAGCTAATTTTCTTTTCTTATGCTGCTAGAAAAGAATCCTTACAGGGCAGTGTTTAAGTGCTCGGCGGCTAACTGAAACGTCAGCAGTTCGAACACACCGACCGGATGCTCCATGGGAGAAAGATGAGGCAGTCTGTTTCTGTAAAGATTTACAGCCTGGACACCATATGTGGCAGTTCTACTCTGTCCTACAGGGTCCTATGAGTCACAATCAGTTCAATAGCAATGAGTTTGGCTGATGCTGTTAGGTATGTTCCAATTATTTTATGATAAACATTCATTTCTTATTATCAGAAAGTTATTTTAAAACAATGAAATTCAAATCACCAGAATATTAGAGCTGAAGTCACTATAGAGCTCAAGAGTCGAATCTTCTCATATTCCAAAAAAAATGAAAACCAAGGAACCAAGTTAAGTGACTTCACCAAAATTTACTTTTTGCCTTGTTGGGGTCTGGAACTTCTGGATCTCAAGTCAACGTTTGCCCACCAAGTTGCTGCTTGAATGCCACTTTATTATCTTTTTTAAATAATAAGCAAAATCCCAGGTTTATATAGAGCCTTTTGCAGAGAGCTTTCGTATCACTGTTTCATCTCATTACCACAGCACATCTATGATGTTAAGTAAGGCTGACTTCAGTCTCCCTATTTTACTAAGACTCAAGAGAGGTTTCATGACTCAACTCAAGAGGGGTTTGAAGCACAGCTGGGACCAGACCCAGATTTTCTACTTCCTCTGCTAGGACTTTTTCCATTTAGCCAAGATACCCTGCCCTGACTTTTATATTCTTCAATTAAATTTTTGTTTTGAGATCATTGTAAAAATAATACAGCTGTTGTAAAAATAATACAGTGATTCCACACAACCTTTATCTATTTTGGTATTTGCAAAACTATAGAACAATATCGCAATCAGGATACCTTTTGTGCCTTTGACAATTGTAAGGAGCACAGGCCTCATATTTCCTTAAAACTGAATGTAGACCATGTATTCTTGACAGAAATTCCAGAGAAATAATGCTGCACTCTTCTCAATGCTCTGGTAACGTAACGCTTAAGGCACTTGACTGCTAACGAGAAGGCTGGCTGTTCAAACCCACCAGCCACTCCTCGGAAGGAAGGTTGGGCAATCTATTTCCGTAGTGATACTGCCTCGGAAACCCAAGGAGGGATCTCTATGAGTCGGGTCCGACTCAATGGCACTAACAACAACAACAACTTCTCAATGCATCATCCCATCAGGAGCCATGTAAAGCTAACCTTGATCACCCAGTGAAGCTGATGTGTGCTGGGGTTCTCCATCATAAAATTACCATTTTCTTTTTGTAGTTGCTAAGTATTTTATGAGCTCTGGTAGCATAGTGCCTAAGGCAGTTGACTGCAAACCAGAAGGCTGGCGGCTCAAACCCACCAGCCACTCCTTGAAGGAAGGTTGGGCAATCTACTTCTGTAGTGATACTTCCTCGGAAACCCAAGGAGGGGTCACTATGAGTCGGATCTGACTCAGCGACAGTGGGTTTTATGTTAAGATTACACTAAAATCTTGTTTCAAATCAAACCTCCATTCAGCAGCTTTAGCATCCACTATCAACTCCTACCTATATCAACTGCCACTCTGATAATAGCCGAAAGGGAATTTTCTATTTTCATCATTCCTTTTACATTTATTGGTTGGCATTTTACTATAACAGAGAACTTTTCTTTTGCTTTATTCATTTCCTAATCTACTTATACCACTCTGGAATCATGGAGTACTATCTTTTTCAATAGCCATAATTCATTACTCTTGTTATTTTGTAGTTCAAATTATCCTGTGTGAGCACCTTTAATGGAGATCCTGCATCTTTCACTATGTCCCCATCATTCTTTGAGCATTTTCTTACATGGCACTACCAGGTGTTTCAGGCTTATCTTGTACTTTTCCTGCCCCAACCCTGGAATCAATCATTTCACCAAGGGGAAAGGCATTTAGAAACAAAAATATGGAAGTTATATGTGCTTATTGCTATTGAGATGTCATTATTTCATTTCTAGATCCTTTCAGCAGTCAATCCTAGAAAAATAACGTATCTAAAATAATCTGTATGTATACACACACACACTCATCCACATACTTACACCTATAAATTTTTGATCTATCTCTGTGTATGTATACACATATGTATACAGATACATATATAAACATATATTTAGATTTGATAACCATAAATTTCTACCTACGCTTCCAATTCCAATCCAACATCTCAGACTTCTTTGTAGTCTTTGCCCTTTCTGTGTTCAGAAATCACTCGCTTACCAATGGGAAGTCTGGCTTCCATTTCTCTCAACTCATTCATTTATGTGCCCAGTATAATCCATGTTCCAACCATGCTGGCTGCCTCCTCTGCCTTCCACCTTCTCTGCTACTGACTCCATGAATCTCCCCTACTGCTGCCGCCTTCTCAGCCATTGGGCATGACACCACCTTCATCACACACACACATACACACACATCCCTCCCCTTTGTGTCTATTGCTCCTTCTGAAATTGCCATAGAGTGCCCAAAATATGTCAATATGTCCTTTAGATGTATGTATTATCACTCTTATTCTAATTTTTTGCTTTTATATAGATTTAACTGTTGTTGTTGTTGTTGTTATGTGCCGTCAAGTCGGCCCCGACTCATAGCGACCCCTCCTTGGGTTTCCGAGGCAGTATCACTACGGAAGTAGGATTTCCCAACCTTCCTTCTGAGGAGTGGCTGGTGGGTTTGAACCGCCAGCCTTCTGGTTAGCAGTCAAGTGCTTTAGCCACTATGCTACCAGAGCTCCTATGGATTTAACTAGAAACGTGAAAAGTGTGAATTCTAAAGTAAATCTTAAACAAGTTTTAAACAATTGTCCGTGATGTATTATCTGAACATAATCCTCCCTTCTGAGTTCCTGTAGTACCTTCTGGATCTTCCTTGGGGTGCCCATCAACTCCTGAGTTCATAAATGCCAAGCACTTAGAAGTTCTCATACATACTAAGTGTTCATTAAGCCAGCAATTATTGGGGAGTGGGCAGTAAAGGAACTCTGGTGGCACAGTGGATAAGGCACTTGACAGCTAAGTGGAAGGTCAGTGGTTCAAACTCACCAGCCACTACCAGAAAAGAAGACTGGGCGATCTACTTCTGTAAAGATTTACAGCCTTGGAAACCCACTGTGGGTCACTATGAGTCAGAAATAATTTAATGGCAGTGAGTATGGTCTGCTGGTTAAGAATGTGAGTTCCTAAGCTAGACTGTCTGGGTTTGAGTTCTATCTCTTGCTCACTAAACCCACTGCCTAAACCATTGTCACCAAGTCGATTCTGACTCATAGTGTCCACACAGAGCGGAGCAGAACTGTCCATACGGTTTCTAAGCCTACAAATCTTTACAGAAGCCAATTGCCTTACCTTTCTCCTGAAGAGTGGTTGGTGGGTTCAAACCACCAACCTTTTGGTTAGCAGCCAAATGCTTTACCCACTGCACCATCAGAGCTCCTCTTCTTGCTCACTAAAAAAGAAAAAAACAAACCCACTGCCATTATTATTTATTTTATAAAATGAGTGGATTCCAACTCACAGCAGCCCCCTTTGGGTTTCTGAGGCTATAAATCTTTAAGGAAGTAGATCGCCCCATCTTCCTTCCATGGAGCAGCTAGCGGGTTTGAACTGCTTACTTCCTGATTAGCAGCCAAATACCTTATCCACTACACCACCAGAGCTAGCTTCCCTTAATTTCTGGTCCCACTATTGAGTTGAGGGAATTTGGGCAAGTTACTTAACCTCTCTATGCATAGCTTCTTCTTTCTAAAACATCACATGGTGGAGGCCTAATAAGTGTTAAGGAGCTCTGGTGGTGCCATGGTAAGGCATTTGGCTGCTAACCAAAAAGTCAGTGGTTCAAACACACCAGCTGCCCCATGGAAGAAAGAAGAGGCAGTCTGCTTTCGTAAAGATTTACAACCTTGGAAACCCTATGGGGCAGTTCTACTCCATCCAATAGGATCACTCTGCATCAGGTCCAACTCAATGGCAGTGGGTTTTGGAATGTTAGCTCTTACTATTATGGGAGCTCTGGTGAAGTGCCTAAGCATCTGACTGCTAACCAGAAGGCTAGTAGTTCAAACCCACCAGCTCTCCTTGGAAGGAAGATTAGGCAATCTACTTCCGTAGAGATACTGCCTTGGAAACCCAAGGAGTGGTCACTATGGGTCAGAAACGATTCGATGGCAGCAAGTTTGGTTTTTTGGTTTCTTACTATTACACTTCCAACTTGTTTTTCCTCCCCAACCAGATTGTAGGCTCTGATGGCAGGATCCACAGCTTACTGAGTTAGGCCCATTGGCAGCCTGCAGTAGATCCATTGCACACAGTAAATAATCATTATTTGTGGGATAAGTAGAAGGACCATGGAAACCAGGCTGACACCAGGAGGCAGGCCTCCCTCCAGAGGACTGGTTTATAAATACAAACCTCCCCCGTGAGAGCTTCATCCTCTAAGCCACATCTGGCATCCACTTGGCAGTCTGTGAGCATTTCCCAGGTACCCTGTTCTCATTTCAAAATGAAATAATCAAATACACTGTTGTCTGGGTGATGCCCCCAATCCAGCCAGGGAAAGGGGAAAGGGGAGGGGCAAAAAAGGAGGATGAGTTTTCCTAGAATGGCTTCTGGGGAATCACCAGGCACAGCTTAGTCTCTGACAGAGTCTGAAGAGGCAGCTGCCACCTACAACTCGTTCCCACTACTCCTTGCCTGTGGGCTGATGTATAGGAGACCACCCATGGAGGGAGTGGAAGAAGGGAAGTAGCCTGCAAAGTTTCCCAGAGTGATCATCTCTGGCACACAGGACTCTCACCTGGGAGCCACTATTTGCTCCCACTGCAGGGTAATTGAGAAGGGGAGGGAGTGAAGGAAGCTTCTCTGTTCTTTCCTACTGTCTGCTTCCTAGTCTTCCCATTTGGGGGAGAATATAATAAAAGTCAAGGGAGTAAGTAGAGGAAGTCAGTGTCTGTGTCCTGGGTGAAGGTCTCTGCTTTGGTGACTTCTGAGCAGGTGGATTGTGGGCTTAGTCATAGGCCCTTGGTTGCAAACCCAGCATTCTGAAATACAGTTTACTCACATTGCGGTCCACGGACTGGGCTAGTTCATGAGAGGCTACTGCTGGTGCCCTAGGAGATAACAGAAATTGATAGAAAGTGTTTAGAAACTTTGATAGCAGTTTGACAAAGTAATTTTATTTCTGTTGAATCTAATCATAAAAAGTTAGGACTTATGGCTGCCTTGTGTAGTGGGGCACTGGTAGAAATTGGCTGGTAAAGGGCACTGGAGAACTTTCTTGGATGATGGGGATGTTCTGTCTCTTGATAGGGTTTCAGGTTACACAGGTGTATGCATTTTTCCAAATCAATGGTACATTTAAGATCTGTGCATTTCATCCTGGGTGGTGCACACGGTTAACATCCTCAACTGCTAAACAAAATATTGGGGGTTCAAGTTCACCCAGAGAAGCCTTAGAAGAAAGGCCCAGCCATCTACTTCCAAAAAATGAGCCATTGAAAGCTCAATAAAGAACAATTCTACTCTGTAACATATGGGGTCACCATGAGTCAGAATTGACCCAGTGACAACTTTTAAATTTTAGCTCAAAGAATAACTATAAACAAATATTGAAACCTAGTTAATGATATGCTGAATTGTCTAAAGATTATTTACGTCACTTCAAAAATGATTTGGATTAATGAATAGATAGAGGAATGGATAGACAAGAATATAGCAAATATAACAAAATGTTAATAAAAAAAAAAAATGCTGCCATTGAGTTGATTCTGACTTATAGCAACCCATAGGTTTTCCAAGGCTGTAAATCTTTATAGAAGCAGATTGCCTCACCTTCCTCCCACAGAACAGCTGGTGGGTTTGAACCACTGACCTTCTGGTTAGCAGCCAAATGCTTTAACCACTGAGACACCAGGGCTCCTTAGTAGGATCTAGGTGGTGTGCATATAAATGTTTACTATACAGTTCTTCTATGTTTGAAAATGTTCATGATAACAAGGAAAAAAAATTAGAACTTGCAGTTTGTAT
>NW_006921602.1:20956316-20968683 GCF_000298275.1 Orycteropus afer afer
TCTGGTAGCATAGTGCCTAAGGCACTTGACTGCTAACCAGAAGGCTGGTAGTTCAAACTCACCAGCCACTCCTTGGAAGGAAGATGGGACAATCTACTTCCGTAGTGATACCGCCTCAGAAACCCAAGGAGGGGTCACTATGAGTTGGGTCCAACTCGACAGCAAACAACAACAACAATGTCTTCACAGTGTTTTCTGGTGCCCAGGAGGCTTTATGCAACCCTTTGATCTAATAAGATTAAAAAATTAAACCCATTGCCATCAAGTCAACACTGGCTCACGGTAACCCCATGTGTGTCAGAGTCGAACTGCACTCCATAGTGTTTTCAGGCTGAGATCTTTCAGAAGTGGATCATCAGGGCTTTCTTCCAAGGCTCTCTGGGTGACTCGAACCAAAAACCTTTCACTTAGTAGTCAAATGCTTAACCATTTGTACCACTCAGGAACTCCTTGTTTTAATGGCTGATTTTAAAATACTTGGTGAAAATCAGTGAGACTTGGGACCTCTTTCTCTGCAGACCTAAGAAGAAAGGAGGATATGTTTGGGAAAGGGACATAACATAGGGCCCAGCTGTGAACAGGGATAAGATTTCAGGCCTAGCAGTGGTTTCCAAATTTGCTTAGTTGTTCAAATCACCTTAGAATTTTAGATTTCTAAGCCTATTCCAAATTTTCAGAATCAGAATCTCTAGGGGGTAGAACTCAATGATGTGTGTGTGTGTGGGGGGCGGGTATGTGTGTGTCTAACAAGCTAGCCTGGAGATCCCTGTGCAGCCTGCCCGCACAGGTGATGTCTGGGAACCACCGTGAAGAAAAAGGTGGCCAACGCAGGCTTGCCTTCATTTTGCTTCCTTGATGTTTTCATTCTCAAACTTGAGTGTGCATCAAACACCTGGAGGTCTTGTAAAAATACACAGTGCTTGACATCATCCCCAAAATTTCTGATTAGGCAAGATTGAAGTGAGACCCAAGGAGATGTATTTTTAACAGGTTCCCTGGTGATTTTGATGCTGCCAATTTGGGGAATATGCTCTGAGTAGCACTGCTTTAGTTTAAATGTTGTTGTTATGTGCCGTCAAGTTGGAGCCGACTAAATAGGTCTAGTTAAAAATGGGCCTTTTTACCAGACTTTAAATTAGAAGTCTATACCTGTGCTGTCCATTAGTGTAGTCACTAGGCATGTATGACTATGCAAATTTAAATTTAATTAATTAAAATTAAACATAATTAAAAATTCAATTCCTCAGCTACACTAGCCACATTTCAAGCAACTCACTCAAAATGTGACTAGTGGCTCCCCTATTGGACAGTGCAGATCTAGAACATTTCCATCATCACACAAAGTTCTATTGGATAGCACCAGTCTAGATACAAGGCTAACTTCTTCAGGAGGCACCTTAAATTTTGATCAGCTTTGCTTAGACAAAATTTCACAAAACAAAGCTTCCTTCATAAAACTTACATCTATGGTTTTACATGCAGAAATGTAACTTTCTGTATTTAAAAATTCATTGAGGACTAATGGACCATGCAACCTCAGCCACCAAGACCCAGAGACCAGAAGAACTGAACACTGAAGTGGATCACATTAGAAGGTCCTGGATAGAGTGGGAGAAAAATGTAGAACAAAGCTCAAAATCATTAAAAAAAAAAAAAAAAAAAAGGCAGGCTCACTGGTCATATAGAGACTAGTGGAATCCCTGAAAGTGGTCCTTAGTCATCCTTCAGGCCTGGAACTGAAACCACTTCCATGGCTCAGCTTTCAGCCAAACAATTGTTTGTTGTTGTAATGTGCTGTCAAGTTGGACCCGACTCTTGGGTTGCTGAGGCAGTATCACTACAGAAGTAGATTGCCCAACCTTCCTTCTGCGGAGTGGCTGGTGGGTTTGAACCGCCAGCCTTCTGGTTAGCAGTCAAGTACCTTAGGCACTATGCTACCAGAGCTCCCAGCCAAACAATAGACAGGTCTATAAAGTGAACACTTGGGAGGTATGCACTCCTTAGAACAATCAGCCATTGAAGATCCAAAGGACAGCATTTGCCCAAGGACAAAGTTGAGAAGGCAGGAAGAGTTAGGAAAGAAGGAAGAATGGAAACGGGAAACACAAGAGGAATTGGAATGAGTGGGAATTGCAATCAATGGCATGAAACAAATGTGCATGAATTGTTGAGTAGAAAACTCACTTGCTCTGTAAACCTTCACTCAAATCACAAAAGTTAAAAATAAAAAATAAAATTAAAAAAAATTTCATTGAGTACCTCTTATATAAAAGAACTGTGCTCCACACTTTGTGAAAGCGGAATGGTGAACAAGGAAGACCAAAGATGTGATGCATTTGAACTGTGGTGTGGCAAAGAAAACCGAAAATACCATGGACTGACAGAAGAATGAATAAGTCTTGGAAGAAGGGTAATCAAGTACTCCTTGGAAGGGAGAATGGCCAGACTTCATCTCATCAGCTTTGGTCATGTTGTCAGAAGGCACCAGTCCCTGGAGAAGGATATCATGCTTGGTAAAGTAGAACCAAAAAACCAAAACTCAACCCACTGCCAATGAGTTGATTCTGACTCCTGGTGACCCCCATTGGGTTTCCTATCTACTTTACAGAAGTAGACTGCCTCCTCTTCCTCTCATGGAGCAGCTGATGGGTTTGAACCACTGACCTGGTTAGCAGCCAAATGTCTTAACTCACTACACAACCGGAACTCCTTATACTTATGGTAGAGGGTCAGTGAAAAAGGGAAAGACTTTCAACAAGATGGATTGACACTGTGGCTGCAACAATGAGCTCAAGCATAACAAAGATTTTGAGGATGTCATAATGTACATAGGGTTGCTATGAGTCAGAGCAGACTCACCGGCATCTAACAAAACACATACTGTGATGTAAGGGACAGTATCTTTGCCTTTGAATGAGCTTATAATTAAGTTACAGAGAGTTGTATATTTTGTATCTGTTGGGATTTTTCTAGAAAACTCTGCCCACACATTGCAACCATCAAAACATAGTCAACCAATTACCAAACAACTGGAACTCTTCCAACCCCAAACAAAGGGTGTGGTTATTTCCATAAAAAATAACAATAAAAGCAGTTGGTATAGAGGTAAAGCTCACCATGTAGCCACAACATGCTAAGCTGTTAGCGTGAATTTGCTCATGCCATTCTACAGGGCCGTGAGGTGGGCACTGTGATTATCTCCATATTTTATATGAGCTGACTGAGGTGCCAAGAGGTTAAGTGACTTGCTTGATGTCACATTAGTTAGTCAATAAAGGCATCTAGATGCACATAGAGACCAGCTGGCTCCAGAGTCCCTCCTCTTAAACACAATGCTATGTTGGAAGTCACTGGATATCTGTAAGGTGTCATTCTGAGCACCTTTTCTAACAAATGTCCAGCATTTGGATCTCAAAAGCAAAGGTAGACAAAGGCAGAGAAGATCAACCTTTTTAAGTTCTGAGAAAACTTTGAAATATTCTGACATCTTTTGTCAATTTTACAAAAGCTTTCCTAATTTCCTCTTAAACATGCCCTCTTTTATGTAGCAATAGTCTCCTATTAGATCTAGCTTTAGGGATATATTAGAGATTAGACATGAAAAGTCTGATAGTGCTCATACCTCAATGATTGGTCTCAGCTTTCTTCTATCGTAATGAGTTTTAAGCTTGTTGTTGCTGTAAAAATTATTTAAATAAAGGCTGATTTTCAGAATTGGCAGCTCTTAAGTAATCTTAGAAAAGTAATTTCACCAAAAAATGCTCTATGTGTGGGCTTCCCATTACAAAACTACATGCAAGGCCATCGTTGGTCAGAGTAATAGAAACTCAGAGGGAAACAGCCATCAAAGGAATACAAATACATTAAATCTGTTTCTCACAGAGGCACACAAAGCAATTTTCTCTTCAAATGCCAAGAGGAGTTATGCAGTGATCTAGATAATATGGGCACCAAATTCCTGCTCTTGAAGGAGGGAGTGGATAGAACATTTTCGTCTCAGAATTGACCACAAGGATCAAATTCCCCAGGCAATTATTCCTCTTCATTCCTCTTTGCCTGAATGCTTGGCCTTTTGAAAGGGAAAGCGTGAGCTGAGAACAGGTCCATTTAACCCAACAACTCATTGTGATAAAATAAATCCATGGGGGCTGCTAATGGTCCAAGCAAATCATGCAGTGTACTGCACATTCATCCAGTGGTCCAGCATGTAAACTCTATTTTCTCTGTGTGACGGAGGTGATCAGCCTCCAGCAAATGGACCCCACACTAACTAAACATAGGGGAGACTTAGAAAGAAAGTCAGTGACCAATGTATTGCTTTCTGTGGGAGCATGGTCTCACAAGTTACCTATAACTACTCCTTGGCTCAGGATATTCCTTCCCGATGTGTTAGTCCACTCAGAAGAACAAGTCATGGATTAGAGGGTTGTTTGGTGAAGAGGGGAAAAAAGGTAAAGTGCAGTGTTTTCAAACTTTTTCTTTAGTGTAGAACTGTTTGTTCCAAAGACAAGTTACTTCGGAATGGCAGATATTTGCTACACATCTCTCCACTTCCCCCGACCCCATGCGTATGCAAGGCTTCATTAATTGATCTCAGCACTCATTCCCACTGAGCCCAGACGTGGTCTCAAAAATCCTTCTCAACACAGTACACTTACACAGTCAAAAAAATTGGAGATTTTTGCAGCTAATAAATAATGAGGATTGTTGCACTATACAACTCCAGGAGCACTGTTCACATTGATTTCTAGGTTATGCAACATGGCAACTTTATAAAAACCTTCTTCTGCACTCAAGTTCAGAACCAATTAAGAAACAAAACACAGGAGACAGACAAACCAATCAAAATGTTATTTTCTCATAAAGATAAACTTAGTTGGAGGGTGTGACTTTAGATTTGTGGGCAAAAGGGCTTGCTCATGCTGAGTTTCTGCATTAGACAGTTATCCACCTAGTCACAGGGGAAGATCCTGCCCTAATGAGTTTATTCCCAACCAAGAGAGCAGAGTAGAATGCATCCCTGTTGCAGTCAAGCAGATCTGACAATAGGAACCGAGAATGAGCTGAGCTGCACCTGTGCAGTCCCCTCTCCTGACTCATCCCTCAGATAAACCCCTCTCCTCTGAACAAGTGAGGGGGACCCCCAAGAACCAATGCAGTGGTTCTCATACTTTAGGGTGCATCAGAATCAGTGTAGGACTTGTTAATACACAATTTACTGTTCCCCACTCCTAATCTCTGATTCTGTAGGTCTGGGCTAGAGCCTGAGCATTTATGTTTCTAACAAATTCCCAGGTGAAACTGATATTTCTTGCCTGGGGACCTGCTTTGTGAGCCACTGGTCTAATGGAAGCTCCTCTGTTTATAGTTTTACTCCAATCAATCATCAACATATCAAGGTTGGCTCATAAAATTATACATAATTGCCAGATCTGGCTTATAATGATTAATTTGCTAAACACCAGATGATCCAGCTTTTAAAAGGTTTCTTACAGTCTTTTTATCATGCCAATGTGCACATGATTCTCTAGAAGGATCATATAATATTCAATGTTTCCCCAATAGTATTTGACCATAAAAAAACAAAACAAAACTCACTGTCATCTAGTCATTCCCAACTCATAGCGACCCTTCCTTGGGTTTCCAACATGCTGTCTCTAGGGAAGTCAATTGCCCAGTCTTCCTTCTGAGGAGTGGCTAGTGGGTTTGAATGGCCAGCCTTGTGGTTAGCAGTCAAATGCCTTAGGCAGTATGCCACCAAAGCTCAGAATATCCCTTTAAAGTTTTTTTTTTTTCTTCTTCTTCTTTTTAGGGAATGGGGAATGGAGCAAACCAAAGTGTCTTGTACTCTACTGAACACACTTTGAGAAACACTGGATCAGACTAGAATGAACTCCCATCAGTTGCACCAGCCACTTCTCGGAAGGAAGATTGGGCAATCTACTTCCATAGTGATACCACTTTGGAAACCCAAGGAGGGGTCACTATGAGTCAGATCTGACTCCACATAGTGAGTTTGGTTTTTGGTTCAGTTGCATTCCAGACTCAAGGTCACGCTCGGGTCGCTTATTATTTCTCATGCATCCTCATCAATTCTTTCATGCCATCAGCACAGATTTGCTTTATTCTTACTGTGTCCCAAACACTGTGATTGGCACCGTGACACAAAAATGAATGCTCCTGACTTCAGCAGCTTATATTTTAAGTGGATGGTGGGGGGGTGAGAGGGCATTAATGTAATGAGTATCATAAGAGGCTCTCATAGGTGCTCTAAGACCAGAAAAGGAAGAGCATATATGTTGGGTAAGGAGGAGCAAGTGAAGAAAGGAAATGGGAAATTCAGGCACTTACTGGAGAAGGGGTGCCTGAGCAGAGTCTTAGAGCAGTAGCAATGTAGCCCATGTTTTCTGGGCTGAGGATATTAGTATAAATTCTGAGTATGTACAGAATGTAATTGGTAAAGTGCTTGTGAGAGTTGGAGCACGAATTCTGTGACAGATAGTAAGCAAAGTAGCTGGAAAGGTAAACAAGGTCCAGATGGGTAAGTCTGAATTGCCATGTGGGCACCTCAACATGTGTATAAGCCATCTTACAAGGTATGTTACTTCTGTAGGTGGCTACTCTCATCCATTTATGTTGATTTTTAAATGGTGTAGTCACAGAAGGTGGGAGTCCCTGGTGTAAACAATTAAGCACTGTAAAGTTTGGTGGTTAGAACCCACAGAGAGGTGCCTCAGAAGAAGGCCCTTGCAATCTGCTTCTGAAAGGTGACACCATGAAAATCGCATGGAGCATAGTTTTACTCCGCACCCATGGGAACATACGATTTTCATGGTGTCACCTTTCAGAAGCAGATTGCAAGGGCCTTCTTCTGAGGCACCTCTCTGTGGGAGCATCATGAGTTGGAATTGACCCAATAGTAACTAGCTTTTTTTGTTGTTGTTTCTGGTTTTCTTTTCTTTTTTTGAGTCACAGAAGATAAACTCTCCATAACTAAGTCTGCAGGCTCCAACAGGTTTGAATATTAAATACAATCTCCTCCCCCAGGTTCTAGGAGATAGGCAGGCTAGGTTGATTGCCATGGTCATTGTGTTTCCTGCTGCGAGGAAATGGCTAGGAAAAGGGATTCCTCCATTTCGTGTGTCACTCTGGGGACAGTGCCTGAGGATGCAGTGAATCAGTACAGAGGGTGTACCCACTCCCTTCCCAGCATGTCCCTCTTTGGGCTGTGCCCATGTGGCAGCCAGACATCACATGGCAGGCAGCACCTGTGTGTGGGAGGAGAGCATTATTGCTCATGCCTAGACACTAGCCAGATGTTGACATGAGCCTGCTCTTTGTCTTTCACTGGCTAGCTGAGGACAAGGGGAAAAAGTCAATGAGAAGAATTTTATAGACTGAACACCAGAGGCAACCTGTGGTTCTCTTTATAGTCTTGACCTTAAGGGGTATCTGGTACTCATGTTTTCACAGGTTTTTTGTTTTGTTTTGGTTTTTTTGCTTATTTTCCAAACTAATCTTGGAAATTCTATTTCATAGCACATTTTGCCAATGTTGATTTTCCAAAGCAGATTTAGCAATTACATCTTACAGTACATTAAAAATACGAACAGATCCATTGAACTTAATGCGAGCAGCCAGCTCTCTCAGGTCCAAATAATGCAGGACTGCTTAGAACTCTGTATGTCCCAGCAGGTGGCGGGGAAGTGCTTTCATGACATTTCTGCATTGTTGTTGGATAAAAATGACATCTCAAGGCTCGAATTTGGGATTAATTTGAAAATTAATCTAAGACCAACTTTTATTTGTGAAAGATTTGGCAAATTTTACCTTTCCAGATTCAGTTCACCAAATGAACTTCCTGCAGGCTTGAAATTGGCACCTTTCTTTTTCTTTCATATTGCCCAGTCAGCACTTGAA
This sequence comes from Orycteropus afer afer, assembly GCF_000298275.1. Lineage (NCBI taxonomy): Eukaryota > Metazoa > Chordata > Mammalia > Tubulidentata > Orycteropodidae > Orycteropus > Orycteropus afer. The sequence goes on from NW_006921602.1 coordinate 20,964,237, forward strand.
GAACAGGGAAGGAAAGGAAGTACCAGGAGAGAACTTAGGGCCCTTGCTTTAAATAAACGACAAGGTTTTATTGCTTCCCATAGTTGTCTCTGTAATAACCTTAAGAGATCAGAAGCTTTTTAGGAATTCACACTATGTATCTCATACATTTCCCCCAAGGCCATTTTGGCCTCTCAGATGATTGCAGAAAGATGAGTGCATTGATCAATCTCTTCCCTATTTTCAGTCTGTCCAGATGAAAATGAGAAAATGCATCCTTTTACTTAGGACTGGATTTATGGTGATATCTCTATTCAGCCAAAGAAATGGTAACACTACAAAGACCAGTGAGCACATGGAGAGAGATGGTTATATGACTCCTCTATTGCTCTCAGAGGGTTTATGGTGGCCAGCTTCCCAGACTGGTATGTATCTCAGTCCACATCTGGTGGTAAGAAGTTTATTAAGAGTCTGGATTTCGTATTTACAAAGCTTCCATTACCTGTTTTAACTAGGTGTTAACTTGATAAAGAACTTCACTGATAGTTAGGATTGTCTTTTTCTCACTTTTATGAACTGCTAAAAAAGTTTGCAAGAGTCAAAATGTGGGAGATGTCTTTTTTTCTTTTTTTTCTTTCTTCCCTTCCTTTTTAAATTAGGGGGCCAGATTTCTGGGTTTAAGTTTTGTAATTTTTTTCAGTTGCAATTAAATGTTTAATATATTTTAAAATCCTTTAACAGAAAGAACATAATGATAAAACAGACCAACTCTTACCATACAAGTTCAAATCAAGTCATAGCTCTATCCCGAACAAGTTGTTTGAACCTAGGCAATTATTTTAACCTCTTTTACACTGGTTCCTTATTTGCAAAGTGGGGATAATAAAAAGCAGCTCTACCTGCCTCACAAGATTATTGTGAGGATCCAAAGAAGTGATCTATGTGAAAACCTTTTGTAAAATGTTGGTTATATTACGATTCCAAGTATTAGCTATAAATTACTCCCTTCGAGTTCATTCATACACAGGATAGTCATATACTAATTCTATCCGATCACATTATTTTACCCTATAGATCAGTATCTGTAACAAATTGCTTGTCACACTATCTCATTCATTCATTCAACCCTGGTGCCAAGGCCATATAAATTACTCACTTTAACCGCTAGAGGGAGCAAAGCCTTTTCATTTCCTTTTTCTCAAGTTACTCATTAATTCTGTTGAGCCAATAGACAATACTCTACTTCTATGATACCTACTGAAACAATAAGTGAATATGCAAAATTAAAAGAAGCTGATGATCCATGGTCTATATCTCTTTGGAAAGTATCTCAGAAGAGAACAAAACTATGTCTTTTCTTAAATAATTAAAACTAAATTGAAAGAAATGTATACATGTGATTATCTATTTCCTAGCTCTGTCCACTATAAAGTCCTAGAAGCAATGATACCCCAAAAGCAACAACCACATATAGCACCCAGATCTTGGTTTCTAAATACCATTTTCCAATAAAAGAAGCCAGGACTTCCTGGAGAAATGGTTGACTAGGTCTGGGAGCTCTGGTGGCATAGTGCCTAAGGCATTTGACTGCTAACAGAAGGCTGGCGGCTCAAACCCACCAGCCACTCCTCAGAAGGGAGGTTGGGCAATCTATTTCCATAGTGCTACTACCGTGGAAACCCAAGGAGGGGTTGGTTGACTAGGTCTGGGCAGGGAAAATATGAGTTTGGAACATCTTCCGGTGTCATAAAGTATAGAAGTACTTCAAAAAATGATGCCTGCATGTCAACGGGACACAATAGTCAACTTGAAGGACTCCCAGTTGCCAAAACTGGGACAACCTGAGTAGCACAATCAATAATAGTAGTAATAAAAGAAAACAAATGATCAAGAACTCAACTATTATAAATAAATAATTGAGTAAATGAATAGGAGAGAAGAAACAGCTCATCTTACAGTATAAATCCAAATAAATGTAGAAAGAATAATGAAAACAGAAAACACCACTAAGCAGGTATCACAATAATAGTTTATGTAGGCAAGCACTATAATGATTTCTAAAACTAGTGAATGAAAATTTGATAAGAAACAGAATATCTGAAAATTCTTGGAGTATTTCCCACATAAGATATTTATTTATTACAAGGAGAAAAATAGTAACTTTATAGTGGAAAAACCTGGATACTACTATAACCAAGTTAGTACCTCCAGTTATAAGACATAACAACAACATGGACCTCCTGATATGATGCCCTGAGAAGGACTCAACATCATTTCTGTAGTAATTTGGCTAAACATACATAACCTCAGCCTAAATGATAAGGAGTCATAAACTGAGAGTCTGCAAAATAATGGGTACTGATGAGTACTCTTCAAAAATGACATGGAAGACTGAGGAACTGTCACACATTGGAAGAGATGAGGGACACATGACAACTAAATGCAATGTTAGATCCTGGACTAAATGGAAAAAGAACATGAGTTGGAAAACTGGTGAAATTAGAATAAAGTCTATGGATTAGTTAATAGTATTGCACCAGTATTAATTTCTTGGTTTTGACCATTGTACTGTGATAAAGTAAAATACTGAAATTAGAGGAAGGGTATATGGAAACTCTTATTTCAAAATAAAAATATTTTTTCTTACTTTCTTTTTCTTTTTTAAAAAGGAAATGAAATTAAGAATTGCTGGTATGTTGTTGAGGTTGTTAGCTCTATTGAGTTGAACTCCAACTCATGGCACAATGGAACAAAATGCTGCCCATTCCTGCACCATGCCCATGATCAACTGTTGTAATCCATGGAGTCTTCATTGGCTGATTTTCAGAAGTAGATCGCTACACCTTTCTTCATAGCCCATCTTCATCTGGATGATCCACTGAAACCTCTTCAACATCATGCATCCCTCAAGCCTCCACTAACAGATAGGTGGTGGCTAAGCATGAGTGGATTTAGCAGAGAATTGAACCCAGTCTCCCACGTGGAAGGCAAGAATATATGTGACTAAACCACCACTGCCCCTATTATTTAGAATTAGGAATCACTTAAGTAATATTTAACCATAATCCTGGCATTGTTCCAAGTGCTTTACAGCTATTATCTCATTTAACCCTTGCAATAGCTATATGATAAAGGTGCTCTTTTAAATGAGGAAATAGAAGCAAAGAGAGGTTAAGCTAATTGCCTCTTCTCTGGCCCAGACTCCAAAGGTACATCAGACTGGAATATGGGATTTTCTTCTATAAGCTTCCCCAACACACACTGACAAGTAACTAGGTCTTTCTATTGGCCCCCTGTGTCAAAGCATACATGATATTCCGGGACTTGATTCTCTGCCTTGGGATCCTAACCAGGACTTCTGGAACTAGATGCTTTGTCTGCCTCTTCCTCCTCAGACCTTCCTCATCATCCTTTGGCTCCTTGCTACCTGACACCATGTTCTGCCTGTACTTTGGCCTGCCGCCTATTGATTAGACTTAGTTGTTGCAGGTGTTTCATCTACCTGGCTTTCCAGTTTCCTGCTTCAGAGACCCCTTTAGTCAATTGCCCTAATATTGGCCTTCTCCAATATGCCACCAGTTGATACTTACTCCTAATTTTAAAGCTCCAATGAGAATAATGATGGTGTTGATAGGAATACTAAATCCCAATGGTAAGAAAAACAGGATTGAGGATGTGTTTTAAATATGATAAAAATATTTCAACTGCTAAATGGAACAAGCCAGAGAGGACAGTTGGAAATGGAGTTGTAAGTGTGAAATTTTTTATCGAGGCTCTGAGAATAAATGAGTCCTCCAAGAGATTATAGCTCAAATCAAATATTCAATTATTACACAGACATGATGAAAACATGGTCTGCTTGATTTTCTGTGGGTATATCCCTCAACTGGTTTGCATTGGTATAGATAATTGAATACTCATTCTGGTGGGGTGGACAGTGGTTCTACTCAGGGCTTCAAACTGATTCATTACGGTTCAATGCCCTGTTGAGCATTTCCGTTCCCACCCCAGATATACTGAATTATTATCTACATTTTAACAAGACCCCCATGTGATTCTTATATGTGATCTTGTTAAAATGTAAGTTCTGATTTAGTGTATCTGCGGTGGAGATGCAAATGTCCAGCAAATATGAACCAGTTTGAAGCCCTGGTTTTACTGGTCTGTGCCTTTGCCACAATGATTGTTAAATAGTTGCTATATCACCCTTGGGTTTATCAAATAGGATACAGTGATTATAGAACAACAAAGAGATAATGCATTACATATAGCACATAATGGTGAAGATTTTTCTCCAAACATCGTGATATTAATGATGTCTTGCAGCCCATAAATATTTCCAGAGGTAAAAGGGAGAAGCAGAAGTACCAGTTACACAGAACTGCTTGCCTCTAAATTGAAAAATAGAAGCTATGATTGGCTGGGCCTTGAAATAATTACTAGAAGTGAGATGGCCTTGAAATGTACT
>NW_006921602.1:20972186-20995846 GCF_000298275.1 Orycteropus afer afer
TTGATATGATCATGTGGTTCTTCTCCTTTGTTTTATTTAGTGGTGGATGGGAAATGTACTCTTAAATCATGTCTAAATCTTAAATCATTGAATATTTCATCTAGTGTTATTTTGACTCGGATATGAGAGGGAGATACTTTAGAAGTGTAATTGTTGTTATGTGCCATCAAGTCGGACCCAACTCATAGCGACCCCTCCTTGGGTTTCAGAGGCAGTATCACTACGGAAGTAGATTGCCCTATCTTTCTTCCGAGGAGTGGCTGGTGGGTTTGAGCCGCCAGCCTTCTCTTTAGCAGTCAAGTGCCTTAGCCACTATGCTACCAGAGCTCCCAAAATGTAAGTGTAATTAGAAATTCCTATTTGATGAAAACTGCATGGAAATCTTAGGTTAATCTTCAATTAATGTAACATTTCAGAAGGTCAAGATGGCTATATGCATGTTCTAAATCTGGCCAGAATATTAGTTGAGTTCAGTTCATGAGAAGAATCTTCAGTTTTTCCTAGAAACCACATTTTCCACGCAAGTACTTACGTTACTTCTTACAAACTTAGAAGGGGAAAAAGGAAAACAAAACCAGTCTCTTCATGATTTCAGAATAGCTAGCTGTAATAAAGACTGTAGTTTCCTCCTCTTACATAATTAAAATGCTGGACTAGGTCTAAGTTTCCTAGCTTAATTTCTTTTTAAATCAACAATGGCTGCTGAATTTTAGCAAATGCCTTCTTTATTGAAAGCACCGTTTTGTTTGATATTTTGATATTATGATAACAGCAGAGAATGTGTTGGAAGCAGTGTGTGTGTGTGTGTGTGTGTGTGTGTTGATGCTATGAAACAGTTAAATGACTTGGCTGTCACATGTTCTTTTTTTCAGAAATCACTCTTAAGACTGTATAAATTAGTAAAACTTGAGGGAAGATCTAACACTTTCAATATCTTCTCAAATCAACTGTTATTTTTTTCCTCATAAAAAGTCACATATTTTATCCAGATTTCAAATATTTGAATAAAAAATGTACATAATTTTGACATCTTTAAAAAAAATTCCTTCATGTCCTCACAAACATTTATTAATGAGTCTTTTGTTGTTCTTCATCATTTATGAGAAGGGTATATTTACTGGATTATTCAAAAAACATTCATTTGCATTTACTACTATTTTCAGCCTTATTTCCATTTTAGTACCTTACATTTAGCCTAAAATACCCCTCCCTGGATGAGATTGAACTACTAATTTCTCTTTTATGTCTTACTTAATCTAATATTTATAAATTTAGAGTTAGTGTCAAGAAAGGGTTTGGGGCTGAAAAAGGAATAGAATATATGGACAATTAAATTCTTTGGCATAGCATCACCCAAAATGAAGTCCATGCATATTTTCAGCTAAGTGCTTTGTTGAAACTCAATCAACCTTACAATTAATTATCCAAGAGATAATGTATCCTAGGCATACAAGATAGATCGTAGTGACTTCAAACCATTAAAAACCAAACTCATTGCCATCAAGTTGATTCCAACTCATAGTGATCCCCATTGGGTTTCCAAGGTGATAAATCTTTACTGAACTAAATAGTCACATCTTCCTTCCATGGTGTGGCTGGTGGGTTTGAACTGTCAACCTTCTGGTTAGCAGTCAAATGTCTTAGGGCACTACACCACCAGAACTCCTTATATTGACTTCAATAAGATTAAGTTAGGCTCCTAACATGACATGAAGAAAAATGCTGTCATAATTGGAATAGAATCAATATGGCCCCACTTCATGTATATATGTGTAGAACTGGTACCTGTGATCCCAGAAATCAGGGCACAAAATAAAGATCCCAAATGAAGACCTAGCACTAAGAGAAAACAATGTACTCTGGAGGAAACAATGGAATGACAATAGCTGTTCAGACCTGAAGAAATACAGACATAAGTTCTTTTTTTTCCTAAATTTTCTTTTGTTGATAATATACACAGGAAAACATACACCAATTCAACAGTTTCTCTATGTACCATTTTTGATTACATGCTTTGAGTTGTACCACCATTCTCACCTTCCTTTTCTGAGTTGTTCCTCCCTCATTAACATAAACTCACTGCCCCTTTCTAATCTTTCTAGTTGCTGTTGTCACTTTGAGCCCATATAGGCAGAACTAGAGTTCCTTAAAGTTGATATAAAATTGGTAAATTTCCTAATGGAGGCAAGCATTTTTTTTTTTGAATGATTCTAACATTAGCTCTCTGGTGGCATAGTGCCCGAGGTATTTGACTGCTACCTAAAAGGCTGGTGGTTCAAACCCACCAGCCACTCCACGGAAGGAAAGTTGGGCAATCTACTTCCATAGTGATAGCACCTCAGAAATCCAAGGAGGGATCACTAGGAGTCAGATCTGACTCGCATAGTGATTGCATTTTGTGTTGCAACATTAACACAGGTATTTCATAAAATAAAGATGGTTTTAATACAAAATCATTTATCTTGAATATTTTAAGTGAGTTGACCAAGGGTGGGGATGGTGGATGTGGAAGAACCCTGACTGACACAGTAGGTTAGACTCAATAGCTACTCAAATCACACTTTACCTCAGAAAAAATTCAGTGTGTAGCGACCTTGGTATTCTAACAACCAGTGATTTCAAAATCCATTTTGGTTTCTATAATTGCAATTCATGCTATCACAATTTATTGAGGACCCACTATGTGCCAGGCACTGTGCTAGGTATGGCAGCTACACTGAAGAACAAGACAGGCCAGATCTCTACCCTCTGCTTTTACTCACAAATGCAATTTCTTTCTATTGTGTAAATATATATGTAACAAATCATTTGCCATTTCCACATACTTCACATGTACAATATAGTGGCATTAGTTATGTTCATCATGTTGTTCAACAATCACCATTATATGTTTCTAAATTTTCCATCTCCTTTAACAGAAGCTCAGTGTGCCCTAAGCTAAGACTCTCCCTTTCCCCTTCCCTTCCACCCATCTCTGGTAACCACTAACAAACTTTTTTCTCTATACACTAGCCTTTTCTATTTCATGTAAGTGTTACCATCCAATATTTGCTTTTTTTGTGACTGACTTATTTAACTCACCATAATATTTTCAAGATTCATCCATGTGAAACAGCTTAAATATTTATCAACAGATAAATGAATACATACATACATATGATGTATGTAAAAACATACATACAATGGAATATTACTCAGCCATCAAGAGAAATGAAGTCCTGATACATGCTACAACAAATGTAGCTTCTTTACCATCAGCATCTGTTACTTTAGAGTAGGTCCAGGAAAGAGAGGCCTCTGCTGAGGCTGTTGTTTTAGAGGATCTGGCTTTGGCTTCCCTTCATCAGCCACATCCCTACACATGGAGCAAGGAGTCCAAACTCCCATCTAGGCCTCAGTTAAGATACATGGCACCCCAGCATTCCCTGTTCAATAATCCTGCTCATGGATGCAACCTTAGGATCAGTAGATCTAAGGGCTGTTACATGCTGGGAGTTTGGGCAGAATTTGATTGTGTGGGCTGGAGCATCTACACATGTACATTCAAGGTCCTTTGGGGTTTAAAGATAGAAAGTTAAGGGGAGTGGGTCTCTAGAGAGCCAGGAGCCTCCTGTCCCTGTGCCACCTTGATCCAGCAGAGAATGCCAAAAACCTGAGATTTGTAAATTCTAGCCTAAACTTCCACATTGTTATGAAGTTAGATTTGTTGAGGTAGGTGGATAACCAAAAAAACCAAACTCACTGCTGTCGAGTCAGATCTGACTCATAGCCACCCCTCCTTGGGTTTCTGAGGTGGTATCTCTAAGGAAGTAGATTGCCCAATCTTCCTTCTGAGAAGTAGCTGGTGGGTTTGAACCGCCAGCCCTCTGGTCAGCAGTCAAATGCCTTAGGCACTATGCCACCAGAGCTCCCAGTGTGTGCTATCCAAGTGTTGCAGGCATGAACCCCACACCTGGATAGGAATCTTAGCCTCTTACTAGATATAAGGTAGGAGGATAGAACATATTATTTAACAGTTTTTTAGTTTGATTTATAACTTTTAAATATTTAGACACATGGTACGTGGTTCTGCAAATGTGAGAGGTGGCCTTGATTTTCAAAGCAGTAGGAGGTAAGCCTGAGGTGGTGACATCACCATTCTTCTCACCCCTGGGGTTTTCCCCATAACCCATCCAAGGATTAATGTGGATTAGATTTATTTCAGGGAATTCTGTTCTCTACACTGTGTACTCCCCATCCTAAAAAATGGTCACTGTTTGCAGACTATAGTGACAACATTCAACCACAGACTCCTAGAGTCCACGGTGTTGCTGCAGGTTAAGTGTGCCATGTCCCAGTTCAGCACTATCTTCCCTTGCCTGAGCAAGGTACTCCCTACCCAGCCCATTGCTAAGCAGAGTATGAAATATTGCTGCACGAAGCCAGTATGTTCCTTCTCTTCAAAGCACAAATTTATGCTTGAAGCCCTAGCCTCAGGAGGAACAGTGCAATGGTGCTGACCTGAGACTGAAATTAGTATGCACTATCCAAGTGTTGCAAGTATTCGCCCCACACCTAGATAGGAATCTTAGCCTCTTACTAGATGTATAATTTTGGACAAGTTACTTAGTCCTCTTTGAGTCTAGGAACTCTGGTAGCATAGTGCCTAAAGTACTTGACTGCTAACCAGAAGGCTGATGGTTCAAACCCACCAGCCACTGCTTGGAAGGAAGGTTGGGCAATCTACTTCCGTAGGAATACTGCCTCTAGGGATACTGCTTCGGCAACCCAAGGAGGGGTGGCTATGAGTCAGATCTGACTCGCTGGCATATAACAACAACAATAACAACAACACTGAGTCTATGTTTTTCACCTAAAAATGGGAGATGGGAGATTAAATGGGAAGGAGTAAAGCAAAAATCAAGAACCTGGGGCCTATGGTAGATACTCCAAGCTTAGACTGTCCTACACAAACAGTCCCCCATCTCTGACGTTTGTCCTCATACTTAATATCTCTCTCCCCACATGTTTGCCACCCAATGCGGTGGATCCAACCCAACCTCACCCTACAGACATACCTGGAACAAACAATATTCTGTCCCTGGGGCTAGTGGTAATGTGGGAGGTCTCTGCCTATCCCATCATCAAGCATCCTGATCCCATTTGCTCATCAACTCCCTCTAAAAGGCTTCTACTTCAACATCTGGATGAAAACTCACTTGAAAAGAAAAGTGCTGCAGTGTTGAGGCTTGCTATTCCAGGGACCACAAACACAAATGTGGATGAAAGCAGACAATTTTCCTTCAAAAGTTCCGATTCAATGAAAAGAAGCAGATAAGTGTGTGTGTGGTGGGGGGGCGCATACTGTGCAGCACAGAGATGAAAACACGGGCTCTGGATTCAGACTGGCCACTTGTGTGGTGTGAGTGTTTGGGCAACTTAGTATCTCTGAATACAAATTTTATCCTCTGTAAGACAAGGCAAAATCAGCAGATACTGAAATGAGGTCATAGAAGCCCTCTGTTCAGTTTTTGGCAACTACTAAGTACTTGAAAATAGCTATTTTTATTATAGTAACAGTCATATTACTAACCAATGTAAGTACATTGTACACATGGAAGTAGTATAAACAAAACACTATCTAATTGTGGAAGCATGATTCTGTGTGGTATGTGTGTGTAGGGGGGAGATTGGGCAAGAGGGTAAGAAATTTCTATGGGTAAGGAAAATTTCAGAAAGAAGTTGGCCATTACATCTAAGATACAGCTAATGGTCTCCTCTTGTCTGAAGTGAAGAAGAGTGAAGAAAACCAAAGGCATTTGGAAACAATCAGCCCTAGGATATGATGGACCTCGAGACCAGAAGAACCAGCTGGTGCCCAGCTACCAAGGCCAACCACTCAGGCAGGGATCAAAACTGGAGATCCAGGATAGAGTGGAAGGAAAAGCATGGAACAAAATTCAAAAACACAATAACAACCAGAATTACTGGTCAGATGAAATCTGGTGGGACCTTCCCAACACTATGGCCCTAAAATACACTTCGGACCTGGGATAAAACTCATCCCAAGGGCTGGCTCTCAGCCCAACAGTAATAAGACTTAAATGCAGAACACCCAATCCAGGGCAATGCACCCACTTACTCTATGGAGATACACCACTTGGAGCAATCAGCCATGGGGCACCAGAAGGGCAACATTCACATGGAGGAAAAGCTGGACAGACAGCAGTGCATAACTAAGAAGGACACAGGGAGGGGGATGCTTACTGGGAAGGGCGAGAGAGAGAGAGTGGATTAGGGTTGGGGATGGTAATTGGGGAGTGAAACCAAATGTACACAAACTGTTGAATGTAAAATTCTGCTCTGTAAATTTGCACCCAAAGCACCATTAAAAAAAAAAAAAGAAGAAGAAGTTGGCCATTGAAAGACGAGGAGAACTTTGCCATGTGGTAGGGAAATTTCTGGATGGTGAAATGGTAGTTAAAAGTTGTTGGTTCAAACCCACCCATCCAGAGATACCCTGGAAGGAAGTCCTGATGATCTATTTTCAAAAGGTCACAGTGTTGAAAACTCTATGGAGGGCAGTTCTAGTATGACACACATGGTCAGAATCAACTTGATGCCAACTGTTTTTGGGGTTTTTTTTAGGAGAGAAGGTAAGATCATTGCAGGTATTGATGTTTAACAGTATGATGATGTGAGTGTGTTGATGACCACCTGGTGTTCTCTGAGTGTGGTTCACTAGGCTGAAGTTCAAAGAGGCAGATTCTGAAGGACCCAAAGGCCAGCATTGCCATGATGAAGAGATACAAACAAAAAAAGGCAAACTCACTGCCATCAAGTCGATTTGACTCATAGTGACCCCTCCTTGGGTTACCAAGGTGGTATCTCTATACAAGTACATTGCCCAATCTGCAGAAAAATTACCCTGTAATATGATGCTTGCTACTATTTTCTAAAATAAAGGCCAGCAATTATACAGACTGAAGGCAAGGTCAAGGTTCCGCACTCTAAACACATTGAGATAGACTGTAGAAAGCACTTGGTCATAATCAGTATTAATGTTGCCCATTGGCCCACAGGGGAATAGCCCTTAAGAAAACAAGCCATCTTTAGGGGCTCAGTCAGGGCCACATAGCCTCAGAAGCTAAAGAACACAACAGTTAATCCTGAATCAGAGAAAACGTATCTTTGCAAGTAAATAAATCTCTAAATTTTAAGTTTAAAATGCTGCAGAAGATCATGTGGTTCAACATGTGTAAGCACAAATGCCCAAAGTGTAAATGCTTTTCTAAAGGAAAAAAAAAAATTTGGAAGAATTTCCGAAAAAAGGTCTTTAAAAAATGGTTGGGGGAGGTTGAGCACTTTTTCTTCTTCTTTTTCTATTTTGCAGCTGCAGCAGAATTAAGTGGGAGAAAAAAAGACATTGAGGCTAGCCAACTTCCTTTCCAATCATTTGGTCCTGAGTAGCTCCTGCAAAGAATAGTCAAGTGTAATAGACATGTAGGAATGTGGCAATCCATTTGCTTTATTTCTCCAAAATTATTGCTGATTGCAGGTTTGGGGGAGGGGGCGTGTGAAAGGAATTGGCTGTTCTCTGGCCTTTTGTCTAAAAATGCATTTTCAGGACACTCTCCACCTTTTTCTGCTGAGCAGTTCATTCAGGTCCTTCCTCTGGCCTTGAAGGTTTGATCCGTTGAGGAAATACTCACAGCATATTTCTGCTCTTTCGTAACAACAATATATCAGGGCAACAGGCCAGGAGATACTGTCCTAGAAGGAAAACACAGATTAGCTAGACATGGTCCTAGAGTCACTATCATTTTTTAAATCAGCTTCTATAAGTGATTCAGAAATTAACCAGTAATGCCTGATAATATCTTAGCTCCAAATTAAAAAAAAATAATAATGAAATAAGATTTACCTGTATTGATATAGAAGGATGTCCATGATATGCTGTGTAAAAAGAAGGGTGCTGAAAAATATGTACAGTATGATCCAGACTTTATATTCCACAAGAGAAACAACAAGCAATATCTGTATGTGTGGATAGGCAGGAAGATGCCTAAAATGATATAGAATATATTATCTACCAACCTCGTCACTGTGGTTATTCCTCTAGGGAGTAATAATAGGGAGGGAGGAATGAGATTATCTGCTTTTATATTTTTTACACAAGAAATAGTCCTTTTGCAGTTAAAAAAAAATACAATGGAGTAAAAAGAACAAAAACCAAACTCATTGCCGTCAAGTCACATCCCACTCATAGTGACCCCTCCTTGGGTTTCCCGGGTGATGTCACTGCAGAAATAGATTGCCCAATCCTCCCTGAGAGGAGTGGCTGGTGGGTTTGAACCTCCAGCCTTCTGGTTAGCCTTCTGGTTAGTCAAATGCCTTAGACATTACGCCACCAGAGCTCCCACAATGGAGTGAAAATATTGTTAATAGGGATGTCATATTTTCACTCCAATTTTTTATTCTGTATGAAATATTTCTGCATACTAAATATATAACACATGATATAATCCTCCACAATCCAGAGAGTCATTTCCACATGTTTGGTTAAAATGGTTCCCCAGCCAACAGGTAGGAAGAGATCAAAGGTGCATGGACTATACTTCTCAGTGCCTTTCACACATTGTTGTGTTTTTCTGAGCTGATGATCTTCGTTGTTATAATTTTTAGTGCTTCTACTTGTTCACAGGACTGGATGCTTCAAGGCAACTCTGAGCTTGCGTAAAGTTATTAGTGTTTTTCTCTGTGTACTGAGCTACTTATCATCAGAGGTAAAACCTGGGCTGAAGAATTTGCAGTGAGTCTCTATAAATATCTAGAACCTAGGGCACTCACCATGAAATAGCTCATAAGTCTGGTATCACTGAAATCCATAACATCACCCAGACACCCAGAATAGGCATTTTGGTTATTTGTTTGCAGCCAATGCTTGCTAGTTGAAACAGATAAAGAAATATATTGGAAAGATACAGGAGAAAATAAAACTGAGCTAGCAGGTCTTGAAAAGGAAAGAAACAAGCTGCTCTGGGAATCTAGGGACCATATCTTCTGGACCTTTTCTTCAGGGAAGGATTGCCTCTAGCCATTGGCACATTTGTGGCATTCCTTCTGGAGAGAGACTCTGAACAGTTTAGTTCAGGCCACATATTCCACTCCCAGACGGGATAGAGAATGACATTGAACTGAAAAAATAGTAAATGTCTGATACCAGGATACATATTGTCAGTTAAAGAATGCATTTCCCTATGAGAGGAATAAGGAATCCCTGGAAGCCTCATCACTCCTTCGGATCCAGTTTCCTTCTTGTCTCTTGAATCATCAACTTATTCAGATAGAGTATCTTTTAGGATATAATGCAGTGGTATGAATAATGGCATCTCTTCTCTTTGACCAATAGTTTTACTCCATTGTTTCTCAACAGTGGCACTATTGATATTCTGGACCAGATATTTCTTTGTTGTAGGGGGCTGTCCTATGCATTGTAGGATTTACAATAGCACCTCTGGCCTCTACCCACTAGATACTAGTAGCATCCCCATCCCTAGTTCTGACAATCAAAAATATCTCCAGGCATTGTTAACATCCTCTGGTAGACAAAATTGCCCATTGCTTTCCACCAAAATAAGATGTACTATAACACATTACCAGCCATGAGGGCTTCACTGATCTGCAATATGCAGCAATGACTACCCTGAACTTGTTAGACCCTTTGTTTATAGATACTCCTCATTCTTAGCATCAGCCTCCAGTCTTTAATGCTGAGTTGATTGGTCCTACTCAAGCCTAGACTGCCTGCCTTCTGGAGCACTAAGCTCTTCTACCACAAAAAGAAGTCCACCTCTGTGCAAAGGGCTAATGGCCCACTCCAGACTATGCTGTCCTTCTAGTTAAACCACCACTATCACCACTGCATACACAATAAAGCCCAAACTCCTGGCTATGGCATTCAAAACTCTCTCAGTTTAACTTATTTTTCTAGGCTATTCTGTCTTACATTTTATGTTAAAGATCAACAGGATTAATAGTCTTTCCCTAAACCTGAAATACACTTTTCTACTTCTATGCCTTTGCCAGACAGAACTGGCTTCACAGGCAACATTTGTAGCCATGCCCTTGTGGGTGGAGAAATCAAAACCTCCAGGATTGTCCTTGAACACAAGAGAAATATAATCAAGGACTTCAGAGAAACAAAGGTACTGGTATTAAAGCACATTGTCTTTAGAGTCAGAATTTGTTGTGAGAAGTGTTCTAAAACCTTGCATCAGACTTGTTGCCCTTATTTGAAGTTATGGATGAAATATTTTAAAACTTACCCTCCTCAAAGTCAAGGTAAAAATGTTGACTTCTGTCAAAATAATAAATCCTTTTCTTCTGAAAAGTGTCTGGCACTTGGGCCTCAGTGAACATTTTGAGTTTATCAAGCAGAACCAAACAAAGCATTTGATGACTATGCAATCCTTTTGTTTATACTCATGTTGTCCAAGAATATATGCTACAAGGTGTGAACTAGAAAATCCTGCCTCCCTCCCCCCTTGTATGTGTCTTTTTGATGCGTTAAATAAGTTCAGATGTGGCCTTACCTTATTTAGGACTGGGAGTTAGATCAGAGCCAGGCTAAATTTCACCTAGCTAGTTTACACCCAGCTGGCCAGAACCTAATTTTGCCCCTGGGGGGAGCCCCCTTTTCACAGGCTCACCTCCAAAGGTTTGATAAAACTAGTTGAAGGTAGAACTTAATCTTCTAACTCCCAATAAGGATGTTTTCAGTTAGACTTTTGTTTTACCCTCACTACATCAGTTTCATATGGTACAACATGGACAAAAGGAATTTATACAGTGCGGCTTTTTGATATACTCACCAGGCATTGGGATGTTAGCACTGCTTTCAGGGAGCACAGCATTGAGTCACAGGGACTGTGAGCACAGTTTATAAGTTGATTGACAGCCTTAAGCTTCCAAAGTAAATTTCTAAAACCCAAGTAATTTTTTCATAGACATGTGAAATGTCAGAATTCCAATGGGAAAAGAAAGCTTTATTTTAAAAATAAACTTTTAAGTTTGGAAACAAAACCAGACAAGCAGTGCAGAAAGGACTGTTTTAAATTGAATTTCAAAGTGTGTCTTTTTGTCTGGAGCCCTTCTCCTTCCTCCCTTCTTCAGCCTTCATTTTTGTCCTCATGTGCTCTGCTGGTCTGTCTCCATCTATCAGGTTGCCTTCTCTGATCTGTTTTATAAGATGCTGCTGGTGTCCTCTTCCTAACGGCCACATCAGATCATGCTGTTGTTCTATTCAAACCTCCACTCTCACCGTTGCATACAGAATAAAGCCCAAATTCCTTGGTGAGGCATTCAAGGCTCCCTCGGACTATTTTTCTAAGGTCAAGAACACTTGGTTTGGGCAAATTAAGTCAGAGGGAAATGGGGGTTTTGCTCATCATATGCTTGGTCATTATGATCTTCTCCATCCTCTGTGTGAACGGTGCTTCTTGTTAATATCTTTTATAATTTTCCCCAATTTCCTTTGAGCTTGAAGACAAAGCCTTTTTTCAGTAACATTCCCACACCAGCCTGCAGGAAGCAGAGGCTTAGAAGCAATGACCACAGTTCTTCTGGGGCCAGTATCTAATTCAACTCTACTGCGTTGTCTGATGTAAACAAGTGGTATCAGTCTAGTCCTCCAGCAGAGCCCAGATCTCCTTGAAGCCCTTGTTCTCTGCTGCTGTCACTGGTATTTAGCATCTCCCTCTGGGTTTGGGAAAAGAGCTGTGAGGACCAAGATGCTTATCTGCCTTGTTCCTATGTGGGGATCTCAGCAGCCATACATTCTAAGGGACTCTATGCTGAGGAGAGATGTTGGACCCGTCTGCCTCCTACCCAAGCAAGTATGAGGATGCTCAGTGCCAGCTCTCCAGGAACTAGCTCTCTCCTTTTGATGTTACAGACTCCCTCTCACTTCAGTGGCCAGTGGTCCTAGCTTTAGTGTTTGCTTAAATACTCTTATCTTAGAGGGACAACTTTGAGGCAGACCAAATGTGGCTATGGAGCATAATTAGGATATCTGTGAAGATATTATCTTCTGGTGGCTGACCTTCTCCCACTGGCATATTGCTTGCCCTACCACTCCAGGACTCACTGTCTCTTAACCCACACGCAGACACACAGGGTCCCAACTTTGGGCAACAAGTTAGTCCTGACCAGAGACAGCATTCATCCCAGGGCTTCCTCTTTATCCAATCAAAATGTATCCACTGCTTGTGGTCCAGTTTTTTCAGGTCTTTGTTTTCAGCTTTCTGAGAGGAAGTATGAGTTATAATAGATAGCCAGTCATTGGAATATCAGTTTCCTTCTCGTACTATGTAGGGGGAGAAAATACCCCATTTTGATTGCTTTACTTAAAGGATTCACCAAGTATAAGATTCAAGGGAATACCAATGAGGTTGGAAGAAAGAGGAAAAAGAAAGGATTATGCCTGTCCTATAATGAGAGATAATCATATAATTTACAGTCCAAACGTGAACATTTTGAGAAGGAAAAATGGCTCTGTTGATATTTTTGCTAGGACCACATGCATAAACCAGGGTGTATGACTGTCCTCCCTATTTTGGGGTTCTCATGTGAATTTTTCTGGGGAAATCACACTTAAAGACTTCTGTGACACAAAAAAAGGTTGTTGTTATTTGTTGTTTTAGGTGCTGTTGAGTCTGTTCCAACTCGTAGCAACCCTATGCAGAACAGAATAAAACACTGCCCAGCCCTGTGCCACCCTTACAATTGCTGCTAAGTTTGAGCCCATTGTTGCAGCCATTGTGGCAATCTACCTCATGGAGGATCCTCCTCTTTTCACTGACCCTATACTTTACCAAAGGAGCTCTGGTAGCATAGGGCCTAAGGCACTTGACTGCTAACCAGAAGGCTGGCGGTTCAAACCCACCAGCCACTCCTCGGAAGGAAGGTTGGGCAATCCTACTTCCGTAGTGATACTGCCTCGGAAACCCAAGGAGGGTTTACCAAACTTTACCAAACATGATGTCCTTCTCTAGGAACTGGTTCCTGTTAAATTGCCCTAAGTAGCTAAGACAAATTCTTGCCATCCTCACTTCTAAGGAGTACCCTGTTTGTATTTCTTCCAAAACTGATTTGTTCGTTCTTCTTTGAACAAATCAAAGGCATCAAGTCCTCTTTGGTCTTCCTTATTGTCCAGTTTTCACATACCTATGAGGTGGCTGAAAATACCATGGCTTGAGTCAAGCACACCTTTATCCTCAAGGTGACATCTTTGCTTGTTAACCCTTTAAAGAGGCCTTTTGCAGCAGATTTGCCCAATGCAATATGTCTTTTGATTTCTTAACTGCTACTTCCATAGGCATAAATTATGGAGCCAAGTAAAATGAAATCCTTGACAGCATCAATCTTTTCTACATTTATCATGATGTTGCTTATTTGTCCAGTTGTGAAGATTTTTGTTTTCTTTATGTTGAGGTATAATCCATACTGAAGTCTTTGATCTTCATCAGTAAGTGCTTAAGTCCTCTTCACTTTCAGCAAGCAAGGTTGTATCATCTACGTATTGCAGGTTGTTAATGCATCTTCCTCCAATTCTGATGCCATGTTTTCCTTCACATAGTCCAGTTTCTCAGATTATTTGTTCACCATACAGATTGAGTAAGTATGGTGAAAGGATACAACCCTGACACACATCTTTCCTGATTTAAACCATGCAGTATTCCCTTGCTGTGTTCAAACAACTGCCTCTTGATCTGTGAATATTAATGATACTATTAAAAAATTTCTGCAATCTGTTGGATCACCTTTCTTTGGAATGGATGCAGATATAGATCTCTTGTAGTTGGTTAGTCAGGTAGCTATCTTCCAAATTTCTTGGCAAAGATGAATGAGCACTTTCAGCACTGCATCCATTTGTTGAAACATCTCAATTCATATTCCATCAGTTCCCAGAGCCTTATTTTTTGCCAATGCCTTCAGTACAGCTTGGACTTCTTCCTTCAGTACCATCACTTCTTGATCATATGTTACTTCTTAATGTTTGAACTGCTACCAATTCTTTTGGTACAATGACGCTGTATATTCCTTCCATCTTCTTTTGATGCTTCCTGCGTTGTTCAATATTTTGCCCATGTTGTTGTTGTTATGTGCCGTCAAGTCGGACCTGACTCATAGCAACCTCTCCTTGGGTTTCCAAGGCAGTATCACTACGGAAGTAGATTGCCCCATCTTCCTTCCAAGGAGTGGCTGGTGGGTTTGAACCGCCAGCCTTCTGGTTAGCAGTTTTGCCCATAGAATCCTTTAATATGCAACTTGACACTTGAATTTTTTCTTCAGTTCTATCAGCTTGAGAAATGCCAAATGTGTTTTCTTTTTGATTTTCTAACTCCAGGTCTTTGCACATTTCCTTACAATATTTACTTCATCTTCTCTAGCCGCCCTTTGAAATCTGTTCAGCAGTTTTTGAGAAATGAAAAAACCAAAGTGTTAGTGGCCAGTATTGTACACATATTTAGAGTCAGGTGACATAGTGGAGTCAGAAGAGGATGTAAATATATCTTCCAGTACTTAAGAGTGTGTACCTCAAGCAAGTCACTTGTTGTTTAACACTGCTGTGTACTCATTTAAGAAGTAGAGAATAATAACTACTTTGCAGACATATGTATATGTGTGTGTGTGTGTGTATATACCCTGTCATCAATTTATATTTACATTTATACATAGTAAATGTATAAACGTTGTTTTCCTTTATTTGTCCAGTGTTAAACAATGTTATACCAATGTTGAATTATATTACACAAAGAAAATTTATCCTCAGCTTGCATACAATTTTGTCTTCTGCATTTATTCCCAACTGAAGATAATAATCATACATTTTTCTTTAATTTCATAACATCACAAGAGTCTAGTGGGTTGATATATCATGATATATCTTGTTCTTTACTATATATTACAATTTAAGATTTTAATATTTTAGGTAAAACAACAGAAAACATCTTTATCTTTTTCCCCTCCTTTTGAACAATTTTCTTGGAGGCAATTCCCAAATATGAGATTAGAGTTTTTACAGGATATGAATATTATTATTACTGTTGATATGTAAATTGTTTTTTTTAAAAAAAGAACTATTAGATTAATTTACACTGACCCCAGCCCTTTATGAGTGTAACTAATTTCACTCTAACCTCTTCAACATTGGAAACTATCATTTTCTTAATTCAACATTAGTCATGAATTGGTACCTTGACTTGTTTTAACTTGCATTTCTTTTACAATCACCAAGGCTGAAAATTAACCATTTTTAATATGAACAATGTTAACTTACTTTTATTTTTAATTATTTTGTTCTTTTCCCATTTATCTATTATTCTTAAGCTTCTATAAATACAGATTTTTTTTTGCAGATATTAAGCATTGGTCTAACTTCTTTTTTTTGTCTCATGCTATTTTTCTTCTTTTTATTCTTCATTATAAAACTAACACTTGTTTGTTGTAACAACAAATATTTGTATTAAAAATTATTAAAATAGAAAAAAAGTCCACCATCCATCACTATTTATGTTTTAGCATATTTTTTTGGTCTTCTTTCTTTTTTATAAAGTTGATATAAGTGTTACAAATATTTTTTATCTGATTGCAAAGGTGAAATATGCATTGCACACTACCGCAGCATATAATTATCATGATTATTTTATTGATTCTGTTTCTCTGTGGTTGGATAATTATCTGGTCTTTGTGTGTTGGACATTTATTGGGTCTTTGCATTTCATATCTAAATGTTTAAATGTAAGCATTCACCAATTCAACATTTTTATGTATACAATTCACTGATATTAATTATATTCACCACATGTTGTGCAACCTACACCACTATTCTTTTCCAACACCACTATCCTTTTCCAACACCACTATCCTTTTCCAATTATGTTATTTTATTTTAAGAGTTTGTTTTACATTAAATGTTACATGTACATTTAGTTTCACTCCCCTTTTACCATGCCCAACCCTAACCCAGTCTCCTCCCCTCCCTGCCCAGTAACACTCCCCCTGTGTTCCTCATAGTTATGCACTCCTGTTTGTCCTGCATTTCCTCTGTGTGAATATTGCCCCTCTGGTGCCCCATGGTCTATTGCTCTAAGGGATGCATTTCCATAGAGTATGTGGGTGCGTCACCCTGGGTTGAGTGGTCATGTGCATCTTGTTAACTATTGAGCTGAGAGCCAACCTCTGGGAGTGAGTTTTATTCCAGGCCCAGAATGTATCCCAGGACCATAGTATTGGGGGTCTCACCAGACTCCATCCGACCAGTAATTCTGGTCATTATTGAGTTTTTGGATTTTGATCCATGTTTTTCCTCCCACTTTATCCAGGATCTCCAGATTTGATCCTACCATGAGTGGTTGGCATCGGTAGCCAGGCACCATCTAGTTCTTCTGGTCTCAAGGCCCATTGTGTCCTAGGGCTGATTGCTTTCAAATGCCTGTTTTCCAAATTTTTTTGTCACCCTTAACAGAAGCTCAGTTTCCCTTAAGCAATAACTACTCTTTTACACCTTCCCCACTTTTGATAACCACTAGTAAACTTTTGTCTCTGTACATTCACCTCTTCTAGATATTTTATATAAATGTGATCATACAATATTTGTCCTTTAGTATCTGACTTAATTCACTCACATAATATTTTCAAGTTTCACCCATGTGAAACAGCATGTATCAGAACTTCCATTGTATGTATGTATATACTTTTTTTTAAAAAAAATCTATTCATCTGTTGATAAGGTGTTCTGGTGGCATAGCTGTTAAAGCATTCAGCTGCTAACCAAAAGGTTGGCAGTTCAAACCCACAAGCCACTCTGCAGGAGACAGATTGGGCAATCTGCTTGCATAAAGATTTCAGCTTTGGAAACCCTCTATTGCCATTCTACGCTGCCCTGTAGGGTCACTAGGAGTCAGAATCCACTCGATGGCAGTTGGTTTTGGTTGTGATATCTGTTGATAGACATTTGGATTGTTTCCACCTTTGGCTAGTGTGTATAGTGCTGGAAACTATTCTTGGATATAAATCCTTTTTTCCATATTTCCAAAGGATGGACTGTTAGAAGTAGGATTATGTGTCAGAGAAAAGAAACATTTTAAGATTCTGGATACATTTTGCCAATTTACTTTCCAAAAAGATAAGGATCAGCCTATGCTCCTGTCAGTGTTTATCTGGCTGTCTCACAAAACACTCCCCTGTAGTTAGCACTTAAAAAAAAAAAACCTTGCCAATTTGATAAATAAAAAGAAATCATACCTCACAGCTTGAATTTGTATGTCTTGGATTACTAGTGAAGTGGAAAGTAATTTTGTGATCTGTATATATTTTTAAGAGTGTTAAGTCAATTTATTTTCCTTTTGTGACTTCGATTTTTTAAAGAGATTTTTATGTTTTAAGGATATTAATCTCTTGTCATTTAAATATCTTCAATGGATAAGAATGTGTTCTTTCAGTATGCTTGCGTTTTAGTTTTACTTTTCTCCATACTGAGTTTTGCATTTTTTTTATGTAATAATTTGTTTCTAATCCTTTGGATGAGTTGTTTGCATTATTTTGGGCTTACAAATCTTCTCCGAACTACAGATCAATAACTCTTTATCTCTATTTTCTTCTGATTTTGTTTTTTAACTTAATTTTTTATATTTATTTTCTTATACTTAAGTCTTTATTAAGCATTTATTTTGGGATGGAGTGAAAATTTTTTCAAGTAGTGTACCAATTTTTATGCCATCCTTTACTGAACAAATATTTCCTTTCTCTACTGATTTATCATATTGTCTTTAGCATATATAAACTCCCAAATATGCTAGGGTCTCTTTTTGAGCTATTTATTCTGTTTCATGAATCTTCTTACTCTAGGGCCAGAATTTTAACATTTTAACACCTAAGAAGGTAAAAATTCACTACTTATCTGTCAGTTTGTCATACTATGGCTGGTGTATTTCTGTGAGGCTAGAGGCTATACCAGCAGTATTTCAAATACCAGCAGGGCCTCCCATGGTGCACAGGTTTCAGCAGAGCTTCCAGACTAAGACAGACTGGGAAGAAGAATGGGTCCATCCACTTCTGAAAGATTGGCCACTGAAAACTTTATGAATAGCAGTGAAACAGTGTCTGATATGTTACAGACCTGGCAGTACTTCATTCTGCTGAGCACAGGGTCACTATGAGTCAGAGCTGACTTGATAGCACCCAACAACAACAACAATGAGGCAAATATTCTCCATTCTTGTTTTTAAAAACCCGTTTGTTAAAATTTAGAATCACACCCATGGGAATTTTCCAATTGTTTCATTGTAAATTTATTTCATTTTTCAAAACTTAAAAACTTGTTATCTTTCTAATGATCAAATATTCTCTGTTATCTTAAACATTTTACTTTTTAAGTTTAACTCTTTAATCAACCCAGTCATAACTAGATGAATACTCCTATCATGAATTCCTAAAGACTTGCTACAATCATATCACATATTTGGCTGTGCTGATTAGATATGCTGTTAACCTAAACAATTATAAACATTGGTCTTTTTGGTGTTCCTGTGTCTCATGTCGGCAGAAAAGAAGTCCTCAGGTCTGTGTGGTAGCCTCAGATCCTCCCTAATATCTCCAATGGTGTCTATCTTCCTGGTCATTGCATTGACAGGTTAGGACTATGCCTGGTGATCCAGCATCCCTCAGCTTCTGACACACAGAGCCCTCTGAGTTTCTACCATGTGCTGCTTCCCCCAGCTCTGCTGAAGGGTCTCTATAAGCCTCCCCATAAAGGGCCCTTGGCAAGGCCACTGGCTCTCAATTCCATTTCCTTTCTTCCAGATCTTTCCCTAAGGAGCCAAAAGAGCTTTGGGACCATTTAGACCATACAGGAGCTGGAGAGAGGAGGCCTTTCCCCATTTCTGGGACAATGCTGGGCCAGGCAACCTTCCCTTATGTTGGTAAAGGAGCAGCTTACAAGATGGTTGCCCCCAGAGGCTTAAACAAGTTGTTGTTGTTTGCAGTCGAGTCGGCCCCGACTCATAGCGACCCCTCCTTGGGTTTCCGAGGCAGTATCACTACAGAAGTAGATTGCCCCATCTTCCTTCCAAGGAGTGGCTGGTGGGTTTAAACCGCCAGCCTTCTGGTTAGCAGTCAAGTGCCTGAGCCACTATGCTACCAGAGCTAATTGCTGCCTATGGTAGTTAAGGTTGTGTGTCAACTTGTCTGGGCTGTGATTTTGAGTGGCTTGGCAGCTGGATGTAGTTATTCCTCATGATGAGATTGGATGTGGTATTATCACATCCATGGTGGAATCTGCTGTACACAGTTAATCAGTTGAAGGGGAATTTGCCTTTGGGGTGTGGCCTGCTTCCAGTATATATAGACAGGATCCTGCATTTGGTTCACAATTTATCATATCCTGTTCCTGGACTTGAACCAGTGGCCTGTTGCATTGCCTGCTGACCTTGTGATTGTTTCATTCACAGCCTGTGAGCCAACAATCTGTCATTTTTTACTTGCTGATCTTGGATTCATCAGCCTCAGCAGCCAGCAGCTGTGTGAGTCAGGAGAAGCCTTCAGCTTGCTCCAGTGTGCCTGGAACAAGAGTCAGAGCTGAAGCCCAAGGTTGAGGGGCCTCCATCCAGTTCTTAGAGCTGGCATTCTGACCTCTGACTTCTAGCTAGTCTTCCCCTAGAGCTGGTACTCTGAATTCAGACTTTTAGCCTCTTACACTGTCAGAGAATAAATTTCTATTTGTTAAAGCTCTCCACTTGTGGTATTTCTGTTGTAGAAGCACTAGAGAACTAAGACACTGTCCAAGGCGTCAAAGCCCTAAAAGAGGAGATTGGAGCACATGTCCTTTATCTTGCACCTTTTCCAACTCTGTCTCCCCTCTTCCCTTTTCCTTCTTCCTTTCACACTCTTGCGCAGGACCCTTTCTCTCCATCCTACCCTTCTTCCATCCGAGAGCATCAGACGCTGGCCCAGCTCTCATCCTGTGGGAGAACGCTGGGAGAAGTCATCCAAGCTGGACTCCTGTTATGTTAAAATAAGAAGAAAGACTTTGAAACCTACATATAACAATGTTGTTGTTGTGTGCCATCCATTTGATTTCAACTCATAGCAACCCTATAGAACAGAGTAGAACTCCCCCATGGGGTTTTCTAGGTAATCTTTATGGGAGCAGATCACCATATTTTCCATGGAGCTGGAGCCATTGGTGGGCTCCTACTGCCGACTTTTCAGTGAGCAGCTTAGTGCTTCACCATTGTGACACCAGGGCTCCTATATATAACAACAGAAGTAAAATACCTGCCTTCTGGCAGGAGGTAGAAGACTGCCAGGGGATATGATTCAAGGGGAAAATAAAGTTCCTTCATTTCTAATTTCAAAAAATATTTTCCCTATACCTACTATAATACTAATTATTTCGTTGGGTTAGATACTCTTCACCATGTTAGGGAAACAGGTTTGTAGCTTATTTAAACTTTTTTTTTTTTTTTTGCATTTTGAATGGTGTTGAATTTAATCAGTAAGGGATTAAAAATTACTGTTTAAAAATTAATGTGTTCTATTAATACATTTTCCTACTTGGAACCTTACTACATTCCTGGGATAACTCAACTGATTGTGATATATTTGTGTCTTAAAGTATTGGTAAATTCTACTTGCTGCTTTGTTAAGACTTTATCTGTATTCAAGAGAGATTAGTCTTTAATATTCCATGTTTCTATTGGTCTTTAATTTTCTGTTTTCAGTACTATCTTTATCAGGTTTGGAATGAGACTGCCAAAATTAGGCAGGTCCTCATGTCTCTATGCTCTGGAAGGTTTTACATAACACAGAAATTGTCTATTGTTTAAATGTCTGGAAGGAAAGTCTGGAAGTATTCAGCAGTGAGCCTGTGGCTTGGGTTCCTTTTAGGGAAGCTTCTTTGACATTCTCAATTATTTCCATAGTTAATATTTTTTTCAGGGTTTCTATTTTTATTACTATTATTATTTTAGAAAATTTATTGAAACTTTTTACACTTATTAATATATCATTTGTACAATTATTTTATATTCTTTAGGTGAATTATGACTCTTCTCATTTCTAATTTTGTGTGTGTATGTGTGTGCTTTCTTCCTAGTTTTCCTAAAGGAGTTCATTTTGTTAGGGTTTGCAGACAAGCAAATCTGGTATTTAATTATTAACTACCTTGTTTTTCTGTTTCTCTGATTCATTTTTACTTTTAACTTCATCATAGCCATCTCTTGTTTTCCTTTACTACTTTGAAAACATCCCCTTATATTTTAATTATCAGTTATGTTATTATATTTCTCTATAAGGAGTAGAATAGTATAGTTTGATTTATTGCTAACCAGGTTAAAGTTCAAGGCTTAAATGAATATTGAAAGCAGTGGACAGTTTTCAGACATGCATACCAGAGAATAGGAAGGAATGAAAGTTAGCTTGATGCATGTTGGGAGCTTTGCCTTGAACAATCTAGATAGAGACAAGCAGAGGGAATTGTGGGTCACAAGTGGCACCAACATTTACAGGCTTATTGTGTTTTATTCTACTTCACTTTATTGTGTTTTGCAGATACTACATTTTTCACAAATTGAAGGTTTGTGGCAACCCTGCATTGAGTGAGTCTATGTTGCTATTTGTCCATCAACATGTTCTCACTTAAGGAGCTCTGGTGGTATAGTGGCTAAAGCATTCAGCTGCTACTCTGAACTGTAACTGAAAGGTTGGCAGTTCAAACCCACCAGCTTCTCTGACAGAGAAAGAAGAAGAAATCTGCCTCCATAAAGATTTATAGTCTTAGAAACCTTATAGGACAGCTCTACTCTCTTCTAACAGGTTGCTATGAGTCAGAAACGACTCAATGGCAGTGGGTGAGTGCTCACTTTGTGAATATTATGTCACAATATTTTGAACTTTTTCTTAATGTTTTGCACACTTAATAGACTATGGTATAGTGTCAACATAACTTTTATGTGCACTGGGAAACAAAATAATCGTATGACTCACTTTATTGCAACATTCCTTTTATTGTGGTAGTCTCATACCAAACTCGAAATATCTCCAAGGTATGCCTGTATTGCTAATTGATTATCTTCCTCAGTTGGCATATATTTTCAGGTTTCTTTCTGGAAAACATTACAGCCCAAACTTAATTAAAATTTTGGTTGATGTTCCCAGATCCATGAGTCTATTGTTCTACATCCATAGAAAATCTTTTATAAGTAAAAATCTGGAGGTTATTTTTATATGTAATTTTTAGTCTATTATAAGAAACATATGTTGGGAGGCAAGATGAAAATGAGAGCCCAGAGCAAGGTGGTGTGGTAAAATGAGCACTAAAGGTAGATAAAAAAAGACCCAGGTCTGTAACTGACTAGCTGCGTGATCTCTGATAGGTTTCTTATCTGTGGATTTGTTTCCTCCTTAGAAAATAAGTCAGACTTAGCTGGCCCCCTACTGTCTCTCCCAGCTCAAAAGTCGTGAGACTCTGTGACTTCCCTGGGCTCTTCTGTTCCCATTCAATCTCTACACTGGCAAGTCCTGCAGGAAGGACCCTCAGTGACACCTGTCCCACTGACTGATCACACTCTCCTTGTGTGGTCATTTTATGTGTGTCTTTTCACTCAGCCTATCCTATGAGCTTCTCATGGCCTTATACCATGTTGTGTTTATCATTATAGCTCCCACAGGGTTTGGTATAGTGAGATGACAAGTAAATGCCAGTGGTTGGATGCATGAATGAATGAAATTCATGTTAGGATAGGGCCTTAAGACAACTGCATCAATTTGAAGGGATGTAGGGGGATAATACTTGGCCTGAGATGAGGAGGATCTGAGCAAACAAAGTAGCTGCCTGTAAATATTTAAGGTACTCTCATATGAAAGCAAAAGAATGAACAGATAAGTCTTAGAAAAAATACAACCAGAATGCTCCTTAGAAGTGAGTATGGCAAGACTTCAGCATACTTACTTTGGACATATCATGAGAAAAGACCAATCACCAGAAAAGGACATCATGTTTGGTAAACTAGAGGTTCAGTGAAATGGAAAACTCCACTGTAATCGAACAAGTTCTGACTCACAGACCCTATAGGACAAAGTAAATCTGCCCCATAAGGTTCCATAGGTGTATCTTTATGGAAGCGACTGCCTCATCTTTCTCCATGGAGCCACCAGTGACTTCAAACTGCTGACCTTTTGGTTAGCAGCCCAATGCTTTACCTACAGTACCATCAGAGCTTATAGTGAAACCAAGGGAACCCCTTAATGAGATGATTGATGCAACAGCAACTACAACAATGGACTAAAACATACAAATGATCATGAAGATTGTGCACAACCAGGCAACAAAAGGTTGCTGTGAGTTGGAGATGACTTGACAGCAATTAACAACTAACAACATATGAAAGAGAGTTTATATTATTTTTGAATGATACCCTTGTTACCCTCCCGAGAGGGACCGGGTCTCCGGGAGCAAGGTAAGCGCGGGCGGGCTTGTGCTTACTCACTGATCTGCACTGAACACTTTCCCTTGTTACCCTCCCAAGAGGGACCGGGTCTCTGGGAGCTAGGTAAGCATGAGCGTAGCACACAGTAGCAGGCCGGAAGAGCAGGAGATAGGGGTAAAACCCAGGAAG
>NW_006921602.1:21004666-21020269 GCF_000298275.1 Orycteropus afer afer
CAGCTCAAAAGCATCAATTCTTCAGTCTTCCTTATTCATTGTTCAGCTCTCACATGTATAAGAGGTGATTGAAAATACCATGGCTTAGGTTAGACACACCTTAGTCTTCAAGGAGACATCTTTGCTTTTCATCACTTAAAAGAGGTCTTTTGCAGCAGATTTGCAATATGTCATCTGATGTCTTGATTGCTGCTTCCGTTGTTGTTGATTGTAGAACAAAGTAATATGAAGTCCTTGACCGCTTCAATCTTTCCTTCCATCGTGAAGCTGTTGTGATGATTTTTTTTTCTTTATATTGAGGTGTAATTCATACTGCAGTCTTTAATCATCAGTAAGTGCTTCAAGTCATCCTCACTTTCAGCAAGCAAAGTTGTGTCATATGAATAGCACAGGTTGTTAATGAGTCTTCCTCCAATCCTGATGTCATGTCATTCTTCATATAATCCAGCTTCTCAGATTATTTGCTCAGCGTACAAACTGAATAAGTATGGTGAATGATACAACCCTGGCACACTCCCTTTCTGATTTTAAACCACACAGTATATCCCTTTGTTCTGTTTGAACAACAGCCTCCTTCTCTATGTACAGGTTCCTCATGAGTACAATGAAGTGTTCTGAAATTCCCATTCTTCTCAATGTTATCCATAATTTGTTATGATCCACACAATCAAACTTTGTTGCATAGTCAATAAAACATAAGTAAACATCTGTCTGGTATTCTTTGCTTTCAGCCAAGATTCATCTGACATCTGCAATGATATCCCTTGTTCCACATCCTCTTCTGAATCCAGCATATAGTAGTCAATGATAATAATATGCCTATTATCAACATTGTTAAAAGATTGAAGAGGAAGTAGTGATCTCCCTGTCTCTGGTCATGGTAAGCAGGAACTGAGAGACAAGATGAATGTTTGGGCCAGGGACAATGTGAGAGAAGAGAAGAGGGGTTCAAACTCTAGATAGATTCTTGGTTTAGTAAATGCTGGGGTATCTTCCAACATGTGACTTATCCCGTAGGTCCTTTGATGTAACAAAAGAGCAGAGGATTTGGAGTTAGTTTCCATTCTGATTCTTGCACGAATTAGATGTAGGACATGGGCAAATTACATGACCTCTTTCAATCCTAGCAACCTTGTCTCTGCAGTGTGGGTACTCATAGCCCAGGGTGTTAGTCTTAAATGAAATAAAACATAGTTACAAAAGCATTTTGTAAACTCCAAGCCCATTATTTAAAACACTTTAAATGCATTTTTTTTTTAGACATCTTTTATTTTGGTTTTAGTATAAAGTGTATATTTGTCCCTAAAAACACTAAATTTACTTTTTCTAACTTTCATCTTTCCCACAAGTAAGGTTGTATTGTGAGCCAATCTAGACTTTAATAGGAAATCAAATTTAGATTATCATTGTGTATTCCAAAAGCATACTCTGAGTGCTTCAAGTGCTTATTTTCCTTCCCTTACTCTAGTTATGACCAAAAACAAACAAACAAATGAATCTTTTATCATTGAGTCAATTCTGACTCATAGTGACCCTCATTGGGTTTCCAAGGTGGTAAATCTTTACAGAAGTAGAATGCCCACTCTTCCTTCTGTGGAGTGGCTGGCTGGTGGATTTGAACCACCAACCTTCTGATTATCAGTCAAATGCCTTAGGCAGTGTGCCACCAAGAGTCAAATGTCTGGCAACTGCTCAGGACTGAGTGTTTGTTGACTATGGGAGCACCTGCCTGGGGTGAGGGGTAGGGCTCAGATTAGGTGCCACCAAGGAAGTGATTGGATTGACCCAGTGGCTACAATAATGGGCTTAAACATAGCAATGATTGTGAGGATGATGCAGGACTGGGCAACCTTTTGTTATATTATACATAAGTTCTATGAGGTAGAGTTCACTCGAAGGCACCTAACAAGAAGATTAGACTTAGACTGAGTTTTGAAGGAAGAGAAAAGCATTGGGTAAAGAGACAAAGAAGTGAGATAGTCTCCTTGTACAGAAACACACAGATAAAGATACAAAGAGGAGGGATGGAGGAAGAGAAAGGGGAGAGGCCTCCATGTTAAGAGTGTAGGGTGCTTGTGGTGGACACACATTAAGTGGGAAAGCAGAAACCTGAAATGAAGGGTTTCTTCATCAGGGACAAATTTACACTTTATCCTAAGGACAAAGGAATATAACAAAGAATTTCTTAAAAATGCATTTAAGGTACTTTAAAGGTATATATTTTTTTATTGTAG
Source organism: Orycteropus afer afer (assembly GCF_000298275.1). Lineage (NCBI taxonomy): Eukaryota > Metazoa > Chordata > Mammalia > Tubulidentata > Orycteropodidae > Orycteropus > Orycteropus afer. The sequence goes on from NW_006921602.1 coordinate 21,006,901, forward strand.
ACAATAAGAAAATAAGCATTGTTGTTGTTGTTATGTGACGTTGGGTCAGACCCAACTTATGGTGACCCCTCCTTGGGTTTCCGAGGCAGTTATCACTACGGAAGTAGATTGCCCAACCTTCCTTCTGAAGAGTGGCTGGTGGGTTTGAACCGCCAGCCTTCTGGTTAGCAGTCAAGTGCCTTAGGCACTACACTACCAGAGCTCCTAATAATAAGTATAGAAAGGTAGAAAGAAGGGGAAAAAAAATCATCAGAAACCTACCACCTAAAGCAAATTCCTGTTAGCATTCTAATCCTGTTGAAGAATTCTGATCAAAGTCACAGTCTGATGTGCTTTGCTTCTGGCAACAATGTGGAAATAGATTGAAGGGGAGTTGAACATGAAGTAATTATTTCAAACACTTCTTTATAATGTTGAAAGTTTCAGCAACTGTTCATTATCAACAAAACAACTCATACATGATTGGGCCTTCTTGAGTCTCTAAGATATCAGCTCCTTTATCTCCTACAACAGGATTCCACCTCAATCTCCGCACTTAATCACAACTATCAAGCCACACTTCAGAAACAATATGGGCCTCTCACATTATCCCTAGATATCCTTCCCATCCCTCCCAAAGCAGCTGAACCAACATCTGTTGAAGTAGCCAAATGGCAGACACATCACTGGCACACCCAGTGTCCACACTTGGATTTCAGCAACCTTCTTCAACAGATTTCTTGAGAGTCTTCACTCACATAGTGACCTAAAAGCCTGCATGGTGACAAGTCCACCACCCAACTAGGAGAACATTTGGAGGAATGGGACAAAGGGCAATCTTGACCCTCTATGATTCAGATCACTAAGGGGTTGGGAAAAGCATCCAATCTGGCTTGAGTCCAGTCCAATGGCTGGGTGAAGAGAAGTTCAACTTCTCGGAGTGACATGGGCATATTAAACAACTTTCACATAGGGAAAATGATTCTCCATCTCTCTACATTAGAGGGTTTTAATGAGGATTCTCTGTACTTAGTGCTTTGGAAAGATACAAAATGCTATTATACAGAGATAACTGGCTTCTTTTGTCCCAGCACTGAGTAGCTGTTAAAATTTTTACACCCTACACAAGTAGTCCCAGATGTCAGAGCACCTGACATGGATAAATGATAGATAGACAGATTAGATAAAAATTAGATAAATTTTATATATAGATGTATACATGGGTATCATGAGGTCAGCATGAGTTAGAATTGACTTGATGGCAACTGGTGGTAATATGAATGTGTGTGTGTGTATTTTTACTTGCATATAAAATCTTGACTAGGGGTAGCCCAATCTGAGCCTCAATCATGCCTGTTCTTTGAACTTGTTAAAATAATATTGTCTGTCCTCACCCACTGTACACATTTTATTGTTGATTTCCTAACTCCAGGTGTTTTTTTCTTGGGGAGAAAAAAAAAAAAGAAGTGAGATGAAGAAGTTCCTTGAATTAGGACTCCAGATAAACAACAACAGAGAGGCTGGAGAAACTTTATCCAAACAGATGACCCTTTGGGGCTCTGAGCCAGGCCATTTGGTGGCTGGCATATGCAACATCTATTCCAAATTCCAAGAGTGACCTGATTAGCAAGGGTGTGTGGTTGGGGAGTGGGTGTTACCTGAATCAATCTCAAAACAAAATATTAGATCAAAGTGTCTTGTAATTATCTGATACTTCTTGTTTTATAACTCTGTCAAACAACCTATTTTCTCCAGATGGAGGAATGCTTTTAGATTCAATTTGTGGTACACATCATTTTTAGTATCCTCATAATTTTGGCCAAGTATTTGTGTGGGTGGAGTGTGGGGATGGGTGTGGAGAGAACATGCTCCATTTCCTTGTTAAATGAATTCAACTAATGTTATATGCCTAGGCTTGTGCTGGATACTGGAGCTACCAAATAAATGATACATCTGGTGCAAATATTCTAGTGATGTTTGTTGCATTATTAAGAAGTATTTTTCATTGTTGTTGTTTTTATTTAAGTGAGTCTGATGAACACTTTACCATTTGCTACTTAGACTCAGCCCATCTCAGTGATAGAGTTTCTCTTGTTATGTACCTCTCAGAATTTGGCTTGTAAATCCCATCTACTTCTGAGTTCTAGGATCGAAAGTTCTCTCAGAAAATGTTAGGCTATTTTCAGAAATTCTTTAGCAGAATCTAGTATGAGGCAAGTTGAGATGAATACTTGTGAAGAGAGTTGACAGGTATGATACTGCCTAATTAGAGGGGTCAGGATTTTGACCCAGGGGCTCTGACTTCCAGTCCAGTCTTCATAATCTTGGCAAACAATAGCCAACTGGAGAAGACCAATTCTGACTGCATAATTACATGAGATTCAAGACACTTGAGCTCAGCAATTGGCTTTAGACCCTACTGAGTTCTTTGTTAGCCTGGGTCCCAGCTCATCCTGGAGAGACATTCCTGTGACTGGAACAAGTTGAGAAGAAAGGCTGGCCCTAGCTCATGCATTACAGTCAAAACCATTTGTTTTGTTAACCTCATGTGAACATTACAAATGTGTGATGGAGCAGAGGCTGCATCCTTCTATAGATAAGCAATTTCTTGAGTCAATATGGCCCCTTTACCTTGACCCTCAAAGAAAACACTTCAAAGGAAAAACCCAAGGTCCTCTTCAGATGGGGCAAACTCTGAGTTGATTCTTGCTTTGAACTCAGAGGGCTTGGGTGTCAGTACCAACTGGTTTGACTTTGCTGAATGTGAGTATGTGTGTGCGTGGGAGGGTGTCTCTCTCTAAATATATTATGTGTTTTTGGTGTCCTTCTTTCCAATTATTCTTTAAATGAAAAGGCCTGTGAAACAACATTATATGGAAAAGTTTCCCACAAATGGGTTTAAGCAGAAGTTGTGATTTTACAGTGACTGACCATGTGTTCTCAGAGGACCAAAAGAAGAGTGGCCAGGGAGAGTCTAATCCCTGGTTTTAAAAAACCTGAGTTTGGGGACACAAACAACTCCATTTTCTTATCTTTAAATTATCAGGTTCTAGAAGAGGTAGTGTAGTGCCTAAGGCACTTGACTGCTAACCAGAAGGCTGGTGGTTCAAACCCACCAGCCACTCCTCAGAAGGAAGGTTGGGCAATCTACTTCCGTAGTGATACCACCTCAGAAACCCAAGGAGGGGTTGCTATGAGTCGGGTCCAACTTGATGGCATATAACAACAACAACATAGCCAAAGGAGCTCTGGTGGCATAGTGCCTAAAGCATTTAACTGCTAACAGAAAGTTGGCAGTTCAAACCCGCCAGCCACTCTGAAGAAGGAAGACTGGGGAACCTACTTCCGTAAAAATTTACTGCCTTGGAAACCCAATGGGGGTCACTATGAGTCAGAATTGACTTGATAACAGTGAGTTTTGTTGTTGTTGTTGTTGTTGTTGTTGTTGTTGTTAACATAGCCAAATCCTCTTTGTTTTCAGCAAATAAAGATTGTGTCATCTGTATATGGTAAATTGTTAACGAGTCTTCCTCCAATCCTGATGCACATTCTTCTTTATATAGTCCAGCTTTTCAGATTACTTGTTCAGCATACAGATTGAATAAGCCTGGCGAAAGGACATAACTGTTTCCTGATTTTAAACCATATAATATCCTCTTGTTCTGTTCAATCAACTGCCTCTTAGTCTAGATAAAGGTTCCACATGAGCACAATTAAAAATCCTAGAATTCCCCTTCTTTGAAATGTTATCCATAATTTGTTATGATCCACACAGTCAAATACCTTTGCACAGTCAATAAAAAAAAACCTTCAGTATGGATTACACCTCAATATAAAGAAGACAAAAATCTTCACAACTGGACCAATAAGCAATGTCATGATAAATGGAGGAAAGATTGAAGTTGTCAAGGATTTCATTTTACTTGGATCCACAATGAACACTCATGAAAGCAGAAGCCAGGAAATCAAATGATGTATTATTGCATCGAGAAAATCTGTTGTAAAAGACCTCTTACATTTTGATGTTAAAGAACAAAGATGTCACTTTAAAGAGTAACATTTGCCTGGCCCAAGTCATGGTATTTCAATTACCTCATATGCATTTGAAAGCTGTACGATGACAAAGGAAGCCAGAAGAATTAATGTATTTGAATTACAGTGTTAGTGAAGAATATTCACTATACCATGGACTACCAGAAGAATGAACAAATCTGTCTTGGCAGAAGGAGAGCCAGCACACTCCTTAGAAGTGAAGATGAAAAGATTTCGTCTTTTGTACTTCATCGTGTTATCAGGAGGGACCAGTCCCTGGAGAAGGACATCATGTTTGGTAAAGTAGAGGGTCAGCGAAAAAGAGGAAGATCCTCGACGAGATGGATTGACACAATGGCTGCAATAATGGGCTGAAACATACCAAAGATTGTGAGGAAAACGCAGGACCAGACAGTGTTTTGTTCTGTTGTTCAGAAACGACTCAACAGCCCCTAACAACAACACAGCCAACACTTTTGACAGCTGCTGGGAATACATGTCTTTTCCCTTCAGCAAATATGTGTGCAAAAGCAGGTTGGCACAAATGAGAAGAGAACATGTTTGGGTTTGTATTATAATTGCTTTGACTAATATAATTTTTAAAAAATTTCTTGGGGATAGTCAGTCACCTAGCATTACTCTTCTCTTTTAGAATGTTTGCTGACATTATCCCTTGCTCATTCTTACATATGACTTTTAGAATCATTCAGGTATACCCCCAGAAAATTGCTGTTAGAGCTGCAACAGGATTTTAAATTTGTAAATTATTTGGGGAAGAACTGATAATTTCAGAGTATGTATCCTTCCTATTCAAGAGCATGAGACATCTTTCCACTTGCTCAAAATAGTCAGAATTCTCAGTAAGTTGTTTTTTTTTTTTTTTTTGTAATTTCTTCATAGATGTTACACATATATCTCATTTGAATTATTGACAGATTAGAGTGTAGAAAAGTAGCACTCTCCTATATTACTGCTACCAAAACCAAACCAAACTCACTGCTGTCTAGTCAAACCTAACTCATAGTGCCCCCTCCTTGAGTTTCCAAGGAGGTATCACATAGATTGCCCAATCCTCCTTCCGAGGAGTGGCTGGTGAGTTTGAACTGCCAGCCTTCTGGTTAGCAGTCAAATGCTTTAGGCATTATGCTGCCAGAGGTCCTTACATTACTGCTAGTAATATAAATTAGTACAAATCTTCTGAGAAGGTAATTTGACAGGCTGTCTAAAATCTAGGAATTTGACCTAAATTAACTATCAGAGCTGTGAAGGTATGTTAGGGACAAAGATAGTAATTGCACTGTTATTTATAACAGCCCCAAAATGGAAACCTCCTAAGTGTCCATTGTTGTTGTTGTTGTTAGGTGCCATCAAGTCAGCTCTGACTCATAGCAACCCTATGCACAACAGAACAAAACACTGCATAGTGCTGCACCAGCCTCACAATCCTTGCTATACCTGAGTCCATTGTTGCACCTACTGTGTCAATCCATCTTGCTGAGGGCCTTCCCCTTTTTCGCTGACTCCCTACTTTACCAAGCATGATATCCTTCTCCAGTGATTGGTCCCTTCTGACAACATGACCAAAGTAGGTGAGATGAAGTCTGGCCATTTTCACTTCCAAGGAGCATTCCAGCTGCACTTCGTCCAAGACAGATTTGTTCGTTCTTCTGGAAGTCCATGGTACTTTCAATATTCTTCAACAACACCACATCTCAAAAGCATCAACTCCTCTTCCATCTTCCTTATACATTGTCCAGCTTACACATGCATATGCGGCTACTGAAAACACCATGGCTTAAGAAGTGGATGGTCCCTTCCTTCTTCCAAGTCTTTCTTAGTCTGAAAGTTCCACTGAAACCTGTCCACCATGGATGACCCTCCTAGTATTTGAAATACCAATGGCATAGCCTCCAGCCTCACAGCAACATGCAAGCCACCACAGTATGACAAACTGACAGATGAGTGGTGGAAGTGTCCAATATTGCAGGTTAAACTACAGTGCATTATTGTGATACTATGCAGCCATTAAAATTTATGCATGACATTGTGTTTAATGATGAGGGATATTATTAATAATTAATGTTTAACTGAATTAAAAAAACAAGTTTCAAAATAGTATAATTGTACAGTCCTAGTTCAGTGGTTAGGAGCTCTGGTAGCATAGTGCCTAAGGTACTTGACTGCTAACCAGAAGGCTGGCAGTTCAAACCCACCAGCCACTCCTTGGAAGGCAGGTTAAGCAATCTACTTCTGTAGTGATACCACCTCAGAAACCCAAGAAGGGGTCACTGTGAGTCGGATCTGACTCCACGGCAATGGTTGCTTTTGCTTTTAGTTCAGTGGCTCATAGACTCATACAAGCCACTGAATTAGAACATACAATTTTACTCTTTTGAAACTTGTTTTTTAATTCAGTTAAACATGAATTGTTAACATGAGTCACAATGAACTCAATGGCAGTGGGTTTGGTTTGGTTTTTGGTTTTAATTCAGTGGCTGGCTGCAACAGGCTCAGGCATGGCAAAGAGTGAGAGGATAGTGCAGGACTGGGCACTGCTTCATTCTGTTATACACAGGGTCACTATGAGTTGGAAATGACTCGATGACACCTAACAACAATTTTTTCAGTGAGGAAAAAAGATATGTGCACAGAAATGTTGAGGAGTTATCTCAAAGCACAGGTTTATTTGAGATTTTTTAATTCTTTCATTGTGACTTTCTAGGCTTTTTCCATGAAGTTTTCATAAATAAACAAATATTCATATTGTAGGAAGAAGAAAACTTTCATATGTCCCAGTATGTGGGAGTGAGGAAGTCATGCTTTGAGCCTGATTTTCAACAGAAATGTATCTGGTTCACCTTTATAAGATTGTTGGGCATTAGCTTGAAATATGTATGCTTTAGTTTATTAACAAATGTTCTTATGCTCCTATATTTTGCAATATTTTTATTGAAAGAGTCATTGCCTTTCCTTGAATCCCTTTCAGTTTATCAAGACGATATGGTTTTCCTTACTAAGCAGATTGATGTGCCAGATGATATCAATAGGTTTCCTTGTAATGATCCATCCATACCTTCCTGGAATAAAGGCCCTGTGTACAGTCTTGGCATATAGTTACTAGTAGTGTGACCTTGGAAAAGTTAATGGCTCTCTCTGTACCTCAGTTTCTTCATCTGTACAGCATTGTTGTAGGGATTAAACATATCAGTTATGTAAAGCACTCAGACCAGTGGCTGGCATGTAGAAAGTTCTCTATAAGGTTACCTTGTATTATGAATTTATTTGTTATCTTCTTATGTTCCACTTGCTTGTATTTCTCCCTCTTTCCCTCTTTTCCTTCCTTCCTTCTTTTCTTTCTTGTAACAATATCTTGTTCAAATTTGGGTATCAAGGTTATGTATGCTTTCTGTAATGAACTGGGTAGCTGCCCATCTTTTGCTCTGTTCTGGAACAATTTATATCACTTACATTTACTTCAAAACAGGAAACATAACCAGTCAATTATACAATGAAAGTTAGCATGCCAAGTTATAGAATATGATACAGCTGCTAATCATACCAGCATTCCCAGGTATATTACAATTTGGGCCCAATAAATGTTAGTCATATAATTATATCATTTTCAATTTAATTCCAAAGACATTTATAAGATATATTTTTCAGTGAAAAAAAAACCCTTATATAACAGCCTGTGAAATATGATCCAGTTTTTCTTTACAATTAACGTATATTTTATACACACATCCACAATGTGTGTAAAAAATGCTAAAAGGCAATTTCTGAGGAGGGCTAGTTATTAAGGTATTTTAAAACTTATTTTCTGTCTTTTTTCTCATCTTATTTTTTATATTATACACTGAATATATATTATTTGTGTAGTAGTAATAATAATAATAATAATAATAAAGACATTTAAGACCTCTATCTAAATTTAAGGGAGCTCTGGTAGTGTAGTGCCTAAGGCACTTGACTGCTAACCAGAAGGCTGGCAGTTTAAACCCACCAGCCACTCCTTGGAAGGAAGGTTGGACAAACTCCTTCCATAGTGATACCACCTCGGAAACCCAAGGAGGGGTCGCTATGAGTCAGGTCCGACTCGACAGCACGTAACAACAACATCCAAATTTAGGGAGCTCTGGTGGCGTAGTGCTAAGGCATTTGACTGCTAACCAGAAGGCTGGCCATTCAAATCCACCAGCCACTCCTCGGAAGGAAGATGGGACAATCTACTTCCATAGTGATACTGCCTCGGAAACCCAAAGAGGGGTCGCTATGAGTCGAGTATAACTCGATGGCACATAACAACAACAACAGTGGGTTTATTCTGCTCTGGGAACTGTCACTGACCTGGAAATTTCCTATTCCTTGCTTGGAGTCTAGGGAACTAAATCTGGGAGCTCAAGTACTCCATGGAGTCCTCGCTCCTGCACTAATGAGACTTGAAAAGATGGAGTTCACACATGACCAGGCCTTTTTGATAGTGTAACTGGGTTGACCTGCCTAATGTATGCTGTGACTTAGAACTGTCCATACTGGAGCTATCTCCTACTCTCACTTCATTTATTTTTCAAACAAATTTTTATTATCTTTTTATTGTGATTTGGATGAAAGTTTAAAGAGTAAATCAGTTTTCCATTCCACAGTTAATGCTCATTTTGTTTCGTGACATTGATTACAATCCTCACAATGTAACAGCATTCTTTCCACTTCCTCCCTGTAGTTACCATTTCCCTTTGTCCTTCTTTCCTATCCATTCCTGCCTTCTGAGCTTTACCCCTGGGCAAATGTTGCCATTTGGATCTTGTATGTTTGATTGTTTTAAGAAGTGCATACCTTCCTGATGTTATTGTTCACTTGATAGGTCTGTCTATTGTTTGGCTGGATGTTGAGCCACAGGAGTGAGTTCAGTTCTGGGCCTGAAGGGTGTCTAAGGGTCATAGCCTTGGAAGTTCCACCAGTCTCTATTACACCAGTAAGCTTGTCTGTATTATTATTATTATTATTATTAAGATATGCTCCACATTTTTCTCCCAGTTTATCCAGGATCTCCTATTGTGATCCCTTTCAGAGTAGTTGGCAGTCTATCCTCCATTTAGAGTCGTTCCTTGGGTGAATACAAAATCAAAACCAAAGCCACTGCCATCAACTCTATTCCTACTCATAGCAACCCACTAGGACAGAGCAGAGCTGCACCATAGAGTTTCGAAGGCTATAAATCTTTATGGAAACAGACTGCCTCATCTTTCTCCCACGGAGTGGCTGGTGGGTTCAAACTACTGACTCTTTGGTTAGCAGCTGAATGGTTTAACCACTGTGCCACCAGAGCTCCTCTGGGTCAATATGCAACAGCAGTGCAGCGCACTGCCATCAAGTCAGATCAGACTCATAGTGACCCTTCCTTGGGTTTCCAAGGTGGTATGTCTACAGAGCTCTGGTAGCATAGTGCCTAAGGCACTTGACTGCTAACCAGAAGGCTGGCGGTTCAAACCCACCAGCCACTCCTCAGAAGGAAGGTTGGGCAATCCTACTTCTGTAGTGATACTGCCTCAGAAACCTAAGGAGGGGTCGCTATGAGTCGGGGCCAACTCGACGGCATATAACAACAACAACAACAATGTCTACGGAAATAGTTTGCCCAGTCTTCCTTATGAGGAGTGGCTGGTGGGTTTGAACCACCAGCCTTCTGGTTAGCAGTCAAATGCCTTAGGCATTACACCACCTGCCAGGCAATCAAGGTTCACATCAACAGTAATAAGTCATGCTGGCAGTATGCACTCTTGAAATAGTAGAATGAAAATGGGACTTGACCTCTGTTGTCTTTCTCCCCAAAACATATTGCCCTAGTCTGATCATGAGAAAACATCAGATAAATCCAATACACAGATATTCTACAAAATACCTTATCAGTATTCCTCAAAACTGCCAAGATCATCAAAATCAAGGAAAGTCTGAGAAACCATCACAGCCAAGAAGACCCTAAGAAGAAATGGTGATTAAATGTAACGTGGTATCCTGCATGGAATTCTGGAACAGAAAAAGGACATTAAAAATGAGGAAGTCTGAACAAACTATGGATGTCAGTGAATTATAATGCATTGATAATGGTTCATTGATTGTAACAAATGGGACACACTAACATAAGATGTTAATGGTAGAGGAAACTGGGTGTAGGTTATATGGGAACTCTCTGTACTATCTTTGCAATTTTTCTGCATATCTAAAATTGTTCTCAAATAAAAGTTTTATTTTTAAAAAATATAACCCAAGAGAAGAAAGAGTCCATCAGTGTTGTAGTATTTGCCATCCCATCAATTCAGCATTCTCACAGTTGGATAGGATCAAGGCACAGAAATATCTGGAGACATGAGTAAATTGGGATTGTGAGTATTGTTTTAAGATAACTTGAAGCACATAAACAGCAGCCTAATATAGTTCATTTGACTGCACTTAAGCTATCACAAGAGCAATAGGGATTTATTTTAAGAATATTGACTGAAATAGGAAAAGAACCCACTTCAGGACCTGACCACATCTGCCCTTCTACGCAGGCCATATGGTCTCTCACTGGCCAGTCACCTCTGTGCCTGCCCTGCCTCTGCAGTTTCTGCTCTCTGCATCCTGGCTTCCTCTGCTTACTCAAACCTGGTCTCTTCCTGACAAGCTTGAATACAGCCTCCATCCACCTTGGTCACTCTTCCACCTCAGGACAGTCTTCAGCTGTAGCTCCTGATGTTAACTGTTGGTCTCTGTGCTTCCAAGCTCTGAAGGATTCCTTCAGCAGCACACCCATTTTCTCAGCATGCAGGATTAACAGCTGTTGTCATTTTGTCATATTTGCTTCCTAACTTTTTAAACGTTTTTATACTTTTTAAGGGTATATAATATATGCTTAGGTTCTCTTTTTAAAAATAAAATATTGCAAATAAAATTCTCTTCAACTAAACAAATCCTATTTTCCTCCTCTCTGTCCTAAACATCATCACTCAACATCACTGTTTTGAGGTAAAGCCTTCTCTCTCTCTCTGACTCTCTCTCTCTCTGTGTTTCTCTCTTTCCCTGTCTCTCTCACTTCCACAAACAACATATGGTATTCTTTTTTTGTGTGTGTTTTTTTCATTTACATAAATATTATCAGATGGTGAAATTTTCTTTTTCATTCAACATAATGATTTCTAGGCATATCCATATTGAAGCATATAAACATTGTTCATCAATTTTAACCACTGTATTATGTCCCGTAAAGTAAATAATAAAGTAAAGACATATTTTATTTATCCATCACGTTGTTGAAAATGTAGATAGTTTCCTACTTTTCAATGCTGCCATTAATATGCTAGTCCATGTCCCCCCACACACATGTAGATGAGTTTTCTGTTGGGTATTTAGCTAAAAGTACTGCCAAGTACTTTTAACATTCAACCATTTCAGGAGATAGTATATGATCAAGACCTGATGGTATTGAAGGTAGATATTTAAGCTGCACTAAAGGCACTGGAAAAAAAAACAAAGCTCCAGGACTGACACAATACCAATTAAGATGTGTCAACAAATCATGCAATGCTGGAAGCACTCACTCATCTATGCTAAGAAAACTGAAAGACAGATACCTGGCCAATGGACTGGAAGAGATGCATATTTGTGCCCATTCCAAAGAAAGGTGATCCAATAGAATGTGGAAATTATCAAACAATGCCATTAATATCACACAAATTTTATTGTTGCTGTTAGGTGCCAGTAACTTGGCTCTGATTCATAGTAACCCTATGTACAAAAGAATGAAACACTGCCTGGCCCTGTGCCAGCCCATAATTCTTGTTATGCTGAGCCTATTTTTGCAGCCACTGTGTCAATCCATCTCATTGAGAGTCTTTCCCTTTTTCTCTGACCCTCTACTTTACCAAGTGTTCTGGTATATTATTATTATTATTCAGCAATCTGCCATGTGGCCTGCCAATCTTGGGACTGTTTCTGAGCTTGAAGTACTGTCCTGTAGTGTTGCTTAATAATATGGAGACTGTACCATTTTACTCGTCAACTTTGGGTTTGTCAGCCTCAGCAGCCAGCAGCTGCCTGAGTTAAGAGAAGCCTCCAGCTCCAGTGGGCCAGGAGCAAGAGGCAGAGCTAAGGGTCAAGGTTGAGGGCCCTTCACCCAGACCCTAGAGCTGGCACTTTGAACTTGGACTTTTAGCCCCCTAAACTGTGAGAGAATAAATCCCTGTTTGTTAAAACCACCCATTTGTGGTATTTTTGTTAGAGCAACACTAGAGAACCAAAACATATTCCTAGCCAAATAGGAACACAAGAGGTTCAGATAAGTCACTCCCTGGACAAAGGAAAGCCAAGATAGTATTTCTAGAATACCTTTCATAGAAACCAGGTGTGAAGTAAAAAGAATTTCCCCCAAAATGGTAATTGGGCATTGGTCAGCCATATTCTATTTAGTGGCTCCCACATCAAGAGCCCACTTTGGTCTAATCAGGTGTGATCAGGGAAGGAGGAAGCTATTCTGAGACAATATATGACTACCTATGGCTGCAACAGGGGTTGTAGGTGAGACAACTTACCTTAGAAGGGACTGTGGGTGAAGAGGTATTACCATCATACCATTGCAGATAAAATTTCTTAATGGTAGACTTCTGACTTCATCATTTCAGGAGGAAGCTATAATAAATGTTCAATGAAAAATCATTTCATTGAGTTATTTAGAAATGCAGGTCAGTAGTCCTTCACCATAAACATGTGTTGGGAAGAATTATATGATCTACACAGGTGTAGGTTCAAACCAAACACTTTCCTACTTTCCACCTCAGAAATAGGCAGGAGAAGTGAATACACCCACTTCTCACATATTAACATGGTTAGGTTCCAAAGACCAGGTAATTTTGCAAAGATCAGTGTTATGTAAAAATGGAGAATGACCACATCAGATCACAAAATGGAGGATGACTGCATAGTTACATAACTGCCAATCACATCATCACGTAACTGTCAAACCACTGAGAATCATGACCCAACCAAGTTGAAATATAACCTTAACCATCACAGCCAGTGTTACTCTCACCTTGCACCTCAGCATTTGTTACTGACAGCCATACATCATTAATGTACAAAATACAAACATACCTTGGAGATATTATGAGTTCAGTTCCAGTCTACTTCAATAAAGTGATTATCACAAAAAAGTGAGTCACATTTTTTTTAGTTTCCCAGTGCATATAAAAGTTATGTTTAAACTAGGGGCAAATTTAGGGGCCCTAATACATGGCATATAGACTATCAAGCATAACCCAAAATGCACAAACAGCAAAAGAGAAACTAGATGAATTGGACCTTCTAAAAATTAAATTTTTATGTGCTT
>NW_006921602.1:21020815-21022255 GCF_000298275.1 Orycteropus afer afer
CGCATAATGTGGATGAACTTGGAGGACATTATGCTGAGTGAAATAAGTCAATCACAGAAGGACAAATATTGTATTAGTCTGTTACTATAAAAGTCAAGGAAAGGTTTATCTATGGAAGGAAATTTTCTTTGTTGGTTACCAGGGGTGGGAGGGGAGGGGAGGGAACACTGTTAGATAGGTAGAGATAAGTATTGATTTGAGTGAAGAGAAAGACAATGTACCAAATGTGAATGATCAACATGGTGGCATTGAGGAAGAGGAAAACATAGAGAGGAACATGGGAGGTACAGACAACATATACAGTACTGCGTTGTCAGTGAAGGCAAACATGGGTATACGGAAGGATAGATGAGTGGACAGGCTGACTATTAGGTATGTCTATGCAACAGGGATTGTACCCAAGACCATGTGTGGGGTTGGCAGACAATGGTTCTACAAGTGTATTTGTATGTTCTGTAAGAATTCCCAGGTGTATTTTAGTAGAGCTGACAAGGGTCAAGGTTGTAGTCACTTCTTGGTCACAGCCAGTTACCCAGAGGGACCGAGTTGTTGAACCTGTGGGCACGGGACCATAGTCACAGGGGACATCAAGCTCAATTGGCATAAAATAGTACGCAAAACATTGTTACACCTCTTACTTTGGTGAGTAGCAACTGGGATCTTAAAAGCTTGCAAGCAGCCATCTAGATGCAACGATGAGTCTCTCCTCATCCAGAGCAAAGAAGAATGAAAAAAACAAAGATTCATGGAAGCAATTAGTCCAAGCAACTGGTACACCAGGTGATCTATAGCCTATATGATTATGAGACCAGAACTAGATGGTGCCCGACTACCACTGTCAATGACTTGGAAGAGGATGTATGTAGGAGATCCTGGATAGAGAGGGAGAACAATGTGGAACAAAACTCAAAATCATTTGGAAAAAATAAAAAAAGGGGACCAGGTTTGCTGGTCTGATGGACCACTGAGACTATGGCCCCTAGCTGCCTTTCAGGTCTGGAATTGAATCCACACCTGTGGCTTCCAGACAAACAAAAGACAAGCATATGAGCAGAACATTTACCTGAGGTAGATACACTCCTTGGAGAGAACAATTGTGGGAGAAAGAAGGGCTGTGTATACACAGGGAGACAGCTCAGGGGGCAAGAGTGCATGGAAGGATGGACACACAGAAGAGGTAACTATCGGGAGGAAGTAGGAGGGGAGCTGTTGCATTGGGGTAAATTGTAGCCAACGCCATGAGACAAAGTGTATGTGAACTGTTGTATGGAAAGTGAATTTGCCCTGTAAATTTTCACCCGTCACAATTTTTTAAAAAAAGGAATAATAATAATAATAAGTTATGTTTACATGTACTGTAGTCTATTAAGTGTCCAATAGCATCATGAAAAAGTTTGAAGTATTATGACAATTACTAAAATGTGACACAGAGACATGAAG
>NW_006921602.1:21037035-21038276 GCF_000298275.1 Orycteropus afer afer
TAGCATAGTGGCTAAGACACTTGCCTGCTAACCAGACGGCTGGCGGTTCAAACCCACCAGCCACTCCTCGGAAGGAAGGTTGGGCAATCCTATTTCCGTAGTGATACTGTCTCGGTAACAACAACAACAATGAGGTGATCAATTACACTAAGAAAGTAAACTCCTTAGAATAATCAACATGGAAGATCAGAAGGACAACATTTACACAGGTAGAAAGCTCAGAAGGCAGGAATGTATAGGAAAGAAGGACACAGAAAAAGGTAACCTCAGGGCGGAACTGGGAAGAGAGCTGTTACATTGTGGGGATTCCAATCAACGTCAAGAAACAAAATGTGTATGAGCTGTTGAATGGAAAATGAATTTGTTTTGTAAACTTTCACTCAAATAGCAATAAAAAATTTTAAAAAGGGGGGGATAGAATGGAAATAGATACCAGTGATGAAGACCATGTATTGTATGATTCCATTTATATGAAATCGTCAAAGTAGGGAAATATGTTTAGACAGTAGATTTGTGGTTGCCTAGGACTGGGAGAAGATGGGAGATGAATGCTAATGGCTATGGGGCTTCTTTTTAGGGTAATGGCTGTCCAACTTAGGAATATTCTAAAAGCCAAACATTTTAAGATTGGTTTTATATTAATTATATTTCAATAAACCTATTTTAAAAATAAAGAAAATCTATTTTGCTTTGAACTACAGTTACAAAGATATTCTAACTCTATGTCTCCGATATTCTGCGTTAGACATTTTTTCAAACTCTTGGTTATTCAGGAAGGAGCAATGTTTTTAACTACCTGCTTATATCTGCAGTCATTTACTGGCCACTTATCATATTCTAGACTGTGCTAGGTGCTTTATATGTATTGTCTTATTTAATCTTCACAATAACTCTATAAGGAAGATGTAATTTTACAAGCGAAGAAACAAGTATAGAGAGGTTAAGTATTTTATTCAAGGCCATAGGATTCAGATGCAGGAATAAAGCCTAAATCTTTCTGATTCCAATTCTCTGGTAAATCACCATTCAACACTGTCTCCCAGTAAAATAAAATAAAATAAAAAGCTATTTTGGGTATTCCTTGTCAAGAAGAAAGAAGAAAACCAAAATTAATGGAAACAATCAGTCTTAGCAACTGGTACACCATCCAATCTGCAACCTATACAACTATGAGACCAGAAGAACTAGATGGTGCCCAGCTACCACTGCCATCCACTTGGAAGGGATGTAGTAGATCCTGC
>NW_006921602.1:21038626-21063798 GCF_000298275.1 Orycteropus afer afer
TGGTCAATTACATGAGACAAAGTATATGTGAACTGCTGTATGAAAAGTGAATTTACTCTGTAAATCTTCACCCAAATCCTAATTTAAAAAAAAAGAAAAATAGGCCGAAGCAACAACAACAACAAAAAAAAAAAGCTATTTTGGGTATTGTGAGGATCGTGTAGGACCAGGCAGTGTTTTGTTCTGTTGTACATAGAGTTACTATGAGTCAGAACCAACTCGATGCCACCTAACAAAAAGAACAACATGTCGTCGACCTTAATGGTTTATCAGTTGATTCTTTTTAGGTGCTTTAGATCAGAGGTCAACAATTTTTTTTTTCTGTGAAATGCCAGATAGTAAATATTTTAGACTTTGTGAGTCACATCTCTGCCTGTTATGGAAAGTCACAGACAACATGGAAACAAAAGAACTGTGCTCCAGTAAAACTTTATTTACAAGAGCAATCTGATGGTTGGATTTGGCCCTTGGACTATAATTTGCTAATCTCTGCTCTAGATTAATAGTCATATCATTTGCAAATAACATAACCCATTCCTTTCTGTTTTAAGACTTAGAGTAGTGTGTAGAATTTTCATAATAGTGTTATAAATACAAAAATAGTGATGATAGTATCATAGATTATTTCTTCCTCTAATGAGATTGCTTCTAGTGTCTCATGATTACAAATGTTGTTGTGTGGCTACCAGTTTGGAAAAGAGGTGTGTGTGTGTTGAAATTCAAGTTTGTATCATGTATCTTTCTATAATGAAATTTACTGAACATTTTAAAGAAGAAGTGTGTTGAATCTTATGTCTTTTGGTCATGTATTGAGAGAATGTGATTTTTGTTCTTTGACCTATTAATATGTGTGGTTGTGCATCAACTTGGCTGGACCATGATTCTGAGTGGTTTAAGCAGTTGTGGTGTGGTCATTCCCATGATGAGACCTGATGTATATACTTTGAGTAGGCAATAATTGAAATGGAGTTTCCTTAGGGGTGTGGCCAGCTTCCAATATATAAATAGATGTCCTTGGAAATTTCAGGAACCTTCTGTGGATCTGGATCCTGTTGAGCTGCCTACAACTCTCTTGTGAGCTGACAATCCACCATTTTGCCTTCTGATCTTGGATTTGTCATCCTCTGAAGTCAACAGCTTATTATACTGCCTGATAATCTTGAGATTGTCAGCCCCTGCAGCTGTGTGAATTGGGAAAAGCCTCCAGATTGATGTTTGATCCAGGAACTCGGGACTGGCCAGCCTCTATAACTGTGTGAGCCATTTTCCTAAGATAAATTTCTCTATATATAAGCTTTCCTGGTCTTGCTTCTCTAGAGAAGCCACCCTAAGACAATGTCTAATTTACATTCCTGGATTTCCCAATACCCAACCATTCATGACGTCATGGATAAAGCAAAACTCTGGTATGTTGTTGTTGTTGTTGTTGTTATGTGCCGTCGGACTCAACTCATAGCAACCTCTCCTTGAGTTTCCAAGGCAGTATCACTATGGAAGTAGATTGCCCCATCTTCTTTCCTAGGAGTGGCTGGTAGGTTTGAACCGCAATCCTTCTGGTTAGCAGTCAAGTGCCTTAGGTACTACACTACCAGAGCTCCCAAACTCTGGTATATTACTCTTTTAATACTGTTAGGTAGGACTTTTATGTTTACTAACATTTGAGATTAGGCTATAACTTTGTTAATGATATCTTCATCATAAAATTTTGGTATTAGGATTATAATAATTTAAAAATGAATTGGAATATTTTTATATTTCTTTTTTCTTGAAGGATGTTATAGCATGGGGATTTTTCAGGTCCTTAGAAATTTGAGAGATTACCTGAGCTGGTACATTTTGGGGAGACAATTCTTTGGCAATATTTTTCCATTCCTCCTTGGTTTTTGATATTTTTAGTTCCCAACTAATGGTCTGAGGAGCCTTGATGGCACAATGGTTAAGCACTTGGCTGCTAATTGAAAGGATGATAGTTCAAATTCACCAGCTACTCGATAGGAGCTATCTGCTCCTCAAAGATTACAGCTTGGGAAACTCTATTCAATGTCAGATTATCCAATAAGCAAGGTAAGTACGGACTTACTTACATTTACTTACTAATCTATTGTTCTGGTTACCTAGTGCCACTCTGACAGGAATATGCCACAAATGGAATGGCTTGAACAAACAGGAGTTTATTCTCTTACAGTTTTGGAGGCTAGAAGTCTGAGTTCCAAGTGCCAGGCTCTAGGGACTGGGTGAAAGCCCCTCAGCCTTGGGCTTCAGCTCTGCTTTTTGTTCCCAGCCCCCTGATGCTAGATGCATCTCTTCACCCAGGCAGCTACTGAGTGCTGAGGCTAACAAGCCCAAGGCCACAAATAAAATGGCACAGTTCCAATGTTACCAAACCACACGGCAGGCCATTAGTTGAAGTCCATTGTAAGTCCTAAGGTCAGCAGAGCATGGCAGGCTGCTGAACAATGGCATGGCTACGTGCAGGGTCCAAGCATGCCATAAGCTAGTGTTGTTGTTGTTATGTGCCATCAAGTCGGATCTGATTCATAACGACCCCTCCTTGGGTTTCTGAGGCAGTATCACTATGGAAGTAGATTGCCCAACCATCCTTCTTAGGCAAGGCTGGTGAGTTTGAACCGCCAGCCTTCTGGTTAGCAGTCAAGTGCCTTAGGCACTATGCTACCAGAGCTCCAATATAAGCTAGAGACCATTCCCAAAGCTGTTTCTTACATTCGGGAAGCAGACCACATCCTTAAAGCAGCTACTCAGCTGCTTGTGGTACGTCCCACCATGGAGTTGATTGCCAGTCTCATCATGGGGAATAACTACCACCAGCTGCCCAGCCACTCAACCAGGCCTAGCCAAGCTGACATACAAACTTAACCACCATATCTATAGTGAACAGTTTCACATTTTTTCACCACACCTAAGATTCTGCTTCTAGATAAGGCTGGCTTCTAAGCAAGAAAAGCACAGGCTTTTTTGTGCTTTTATTCATTCAGATTAGTAAGTAAGCACAAGTAAATGCATGCTTACCTTGCTTTTGGGGGATCTACCCCTGAATAGAGCAATTCTACTCTGTCCTATAGTATTGCTATGAGGGCCTGAATCAAGTCAATGGCACATAGCAACAACACTTATGGTCTGGGTGAATATTTTGAAAAAGAGTTATCAGCATGCAAATTTCAAGCTGAAAGAAAAAAAAAGGAAAATAAGAAACATTTCAGAGGATTCTTGAAATCTGAGAACTTTTTAATGATGTAAGACATAGGAAACTAGTATCTTCTTTTAAAAAAAAATGTTGTTTCCTTAATTTTGTCTGTCTCAAATCAGGGCTAGCATAGCATAGTCCCTTTTGTTTTGAGTGGCCCTAAATAACTCATATCTGTCAAAGGGCCAATTTCCATAAATAGATCTGAATAGCAATAGCAGTCAAGGTGGATTATCAAAAAGTCACAATCTGTTTGATTGACAAAAAAAAAAAAAAATAGAAGAAAAAAAGTCTGGAATGGAAATTAAAAAGGAAACAATACAATCATTGAACTTAAACTGCAGCAATAAAGCATTGATGTCTAGAAGACCTTTGATCAACTGGTTAAATCACCATATAAATATGTTGCCTATATTTTTATCCTACAAGTCTCCATATTATGCTATTAGTTTGACCAATTGTTTCTTCATTAACAGCACAGTGCTAACCTAATTTAGTCCAACTCTTAATATATCAAAATGTTATAGTTCAAATTGTTAGGGTTATAATTCATTCTTGACTGTACTTGTGAGTCTACTGAAAGAAATTGCAGAGAGACTGGGAATGGAAATAAGGGCTAAATTAAGATAAAGTGACCACTAGGAGCTCTGGTAGCATAGTGGCTAAAGCACTTGACTGCTAACCAGAAGGCTGGCGGTTCAAACCCACCAGCCACTCCTCGGAAGGAAGGTTGGGCAATCCTACTTCCGTAGTGATACTGCCTCGGAAACCCAAGGAGGGGTCGCTATGAGTCGGGGGCCAACTCGACGGCACATAACAACAACAGGTTTACTAGGGACAGTCCCAATTTATGCTTATTGTCCTGGTATAATTAACAGTAGCACCTTCCTTTAACAGATGAGTGGTGGTCTCTCTGTTTGTTATACTGTGGTGACTTCCAAGTTGCTGTCATGCTGGAAACTATGCCACCAGTATTTCATATACCAGCAAGGTCATCCATGATGCGCAGGTTTCAGCAGGGTTTCCAGACTAAGATAGACTGGGAAGAAGGATGGGGCCATCTGCTTCTGAAAAAATTGGCTACTGAAAATCTTATGAACAGTAGTGAAACATTGTCTGATATAGTGCCAGAAGATGAGCCCCTTAGAGTGAAAGGCTTTCAAAATACAACTAGGGAAGAGCTGCCTCCTCAAAGTAGAGTCAACCTTAATGATGTGAATGAAGTAAAGCTTTCAGCATCTTCATTTGCTGATGGGGCACTACTCAAAATGGGAACATATAGCTGCAAGTATTCATTAATAACTGGAATGTGGAATGTACACTGTATGAATCTAGAAAAGTTGGAAGTTGCAAAAATGAAATGGAACACATAAAGATCCACATACTAGGCGTTAGTGAGCTGAAATGGACTGGTATTGGCCATTTTGAATTAGGCAATCATATAATCTACTATGCCAGGAATGACAAGTTGAAGAGGACTGGAGTAGCATTCATCCTCAAAAAGAACAGTTCAAGATCTATCCTGAAGTACAATGCTGTCAGTGATAGGATAATCTCCATATGACTACAAGGAAGACCAGTTAAGATTACTATTATTCAAATTTATGCACCAACTACTAAAGCCAAAGATGAAGAAATTGAAGATTTTTACCAACTTCTGCAGTCTAAAATTGACCAAACTTGCAATCAAGATGTAATGATAATTATTTGTGATTGAAATGCAAAAGTTGGAAACAAAGAAGCATCAATAGTCGGAAAATATGGCCTTGGTGATGAAAATGATGCTATAGACTGCATGATAGAATTTTGCAAGACCAATTACTTATTGATTGCAAATACCTTTTTTCAACAACATAAATGGTGATTATACACACAGACCTCACCACATGGAATATGTTGTTGTTGTTGTTGTTGTTATTGTTGTTATGTGCCATTGAATCAGACTCAACTCATAGCCACCCCTCCTTGGGTTTCCAAGGCAGTATCACTACGGAAGTAGATTGCCCCATCTTCCTTCCTAGGAGTGGCTGGTGGGTTTGAACAACCAGTCTTCTGGTTAGCAGTCAAGTGCCTTAGGCACTATGCTACCAGAGCTCGTACATGGAATATACAGGACTCAAATCGACTACGTCTGTGGAAGTAAATGATGGAGAAGCTCAATATCATCAGTCAGAACAATGACAGCAGCTGACTGTGGAACAGACCATCAGCCGCTCATATGCAAGTTCAAGTTGAAGCTGCAGAAAATTAAAACAAGTCTATGTGAGACAAATAGGACCTTGATTATATCCCACCTGAATTTAGAGATCATCTGAAGAACAGATTTGACACACTGAATATCAAAACCAAAGAACAGATGACTATGGGATAACATCAAGAAAATCATACCTGAAGAAAGCAGAAGGTCATTAAAAGGACAGGAAAGGAAGAAAAGACCACAATGGATGTCAGAAGAAACTCTGAAACTTGCTCTAGAACATGGAGTAGCTAAAGAGAATGGAAGAATGATGAAACAAAGGATTTCAAAGGGCAGCTCAAGAAGACAAAGTAAAGTACTATAATGAAATGTGCAAAAGACCTAGAATTAGAAAACAAAAGGGAAAGAATATGCTCAGCATTATGCAAGCTGAAAGAATTGAGGGAAAAATTCAAGCCCTGAACTGCAATATTGAAGGATTCTATGGGCAAAATATTGAATAATGCAGAAAGCATAAAAAGATGGAAGAAATACACAGTCATTGTACCAAGAAGAATTGGTCAACATCAACCATATCAGGAGATAGCATATGATCAAGAACCAATGGTACTGAGGGAAGAAGTCCAAGCTGCACTGAAGAATTGGCGAAAAACAAGGCTCCAGGAATTGATGGAATACCCACTGAGATATTTCAATAAATGGATGCAGCACTGGAGATGCTCACTTGTTTATGCCAAGAAACTTGGAAGATAGCTACCTGGCCAACTGACTAGAAGAGATCCATATTTGTTCCCATTCCAAAGAAAGGTGATCCAACAAAATGTGGAATTTATCAAACAATATCATCAATATCTTACTCAAGTAAAATTTTGCAGAAGATAAGTCAAAAACATTGCAGCAGTAAATACCAGAAAGAAATTTACTTGTGTTTTATTAACTATGCAGAGGCATTTGACTGTGTAGATCATACAAATTATAGGTAACATTGAGAAGAATAGGAATTCCAGAACACTTATTCGTGTTCATGAGGAACTTGTACATAGACTAAGAGGCAGTTGTTCAGACAGAACAAGGGTTTACTGAATGGTTTAAAATCAGGAAAGGAGTGCATCAGGGTTGTATCCTTTCAACACACTTATTCAGTCTGTATGCTGAACAAATAATCTGAGAACTGAGCTACATGAAGCACACGGCATCAAGATTGGAGGAAGAATCATTAACAACCTGCGATAGGCAGGTGACACAATTTTTCTTGCTGGAAGTGAAGAGGACTTGCAGCACTTTCTGATAAAGATCAAAGACTGCTGCCTGCAGTATGGATTACACCTCAACCTAAGGAAAACAAAAGTCCTCACAACTGGACCAATAAACAATATCGTGATAAATGGAGAAAAGATTGAAACTGTCAGGGATTTCATCTTACTTTGATCCACAATCAATGCTCACAAAAACAGCAGTCAAGAAATCAGATGTCGTATTGCACTGGGTAAATCTGCTGCAAAAAACCTCCTTAAAGTGTTGAAGAGCAAAGATGTTACTTTGAATACTAAGGTGAGTATGACCCAAGCTATTGTATTCTCAGTCACCTCATATGCATGTGAAAGCTGGACAATGAATAAGGAGACGAAAGAAGAATTGATGCCTTTGAATTGTGGTGCTGGCAAAAAATATTGAATGTGCCATGAACTGCCAGAAGAACAACAAATCCGTCTTGGAAGAAGTACAGTCAGAATGCTCCTTAGAATTGAGAACAGCCAGACTTCTCTCATGTACGTTGGTCATATTGTCAGAGGGACCATTCCCTGGAGAAGGATATCATGCTTGGTAAATAGAAGGTCAACGAAAATGGGGAAGATCCTCACTGAGCTGGATTGACACAGTGGCTGCGACAATGGGCTCAAGCATAGCAAAGATGGTGAGGCTGTCACAAGACCAGGAATCGTTTCATTCTGTTGTACATAGGGTCACTGTGAGTTGGAGCCAATTTTATGGCACCTAACAACAACACTTCCTTCTACTCCAAAGTGGCCTTGTTTGGATAATATACTACATGGTTAAAGGTGGTGAGAATAATGAATCTCTTTCTAGTTAGAGGCTGAAGATAAATTAACAGGTTAGGTGCAGCAGCTGTAATCTGAAAACTCCTGCCCTAAAATATGGCAGGAAAGTGTCTGAAGAGGGAAAAATCCCAGAACACTGCATGTTCTTTGAGGCAATGATCTACCTGAGTACCAAGTCTTTAATTATCCACAAAGGTACCAGAGGAAGAAGAAACACTGATAGAATGAGTGAATGATAATGCCTAAGACATTTGACCAGCCACTCCTCAGAAGGAATATTGGGCGATCTACTTCCGTGGTGATACCACTTAGGAAACCCAAGGAGGGGTCACTGTGAGTCAGATCCGACTCGGCAGTGAGTTTGGTTATTTTTTTTTTTCTTTCTTTCTTTCTTTTTTTTTTTTAATGCTTGAAGAAAAGGAGCTCTGGTGGTGTAATAGTTAAACATTTGGCTGCTAACCAAAATGTTGGCAGTTCAAATCCACCAGCTGCAGGAAGAAGATGAAGCAATCTGCTTCTGTAAAGATTTACAGCCTTGGGAACCCTATGGGGCAGTTCTATTCCGTCCTGTTGGGTTGCTATGAGTCAGTATTGACTTGATGTCAGTGGCAGTGGGTATGCTTAAAAATGTGTAAAGGAAAAGAAACAGGAGGAGGGGGTGGAAAAAGGGAGGGGAGAAGCAGCTTGGGTAGGGAGAATATGAGGTGAGAGGTTAGAAGAGTTGGCAAGAAGTGGCCAGGATGAGGAGTGCAGGGAGCTGATTAGGAAAAAAAAAGAAGGAGAAATGGGACTTGAAAAGTATCAAATTCTCCCTAAAAGTTAAGCATACCTTATTTCTCTGAGAAAATATTTTTTAAAAATAATAATAATAAACATAAAGATGAGGGATTAGACACTTGAGAATGCAGAAATGCCCACCCTACAATGGCAGCTGTAGAGTGTGGAAGGCTATTAAAGAAAGACAAGGAATTGAGAAAAGCACCATCACTATCTTTGGGCTCCAAGCGCCTCCTCTCTTTGCCATGGCTGGGAATGGAAATCTGGAGAGGGATCCCAGCCCAAGTTGCCTCCTCTCAGCAGGAGTCCAAGAATTTGTGCCTTTCCCTGGGCTTCCCTTGATACCAAGGCAGAGACTTTCTACATTCAATTTCCTCTCCCACCAACTGCTGAAGTGTTGAGCAGTAGACTATCTCTTCAATTTCCCATAAAAAGAGAATGAAGAGGGGATTTCTACTCCTCTGACTCCTCATCTAGTAGACTTTTGCTAATGGCTAGATGCAGATCCAAAACCATATCTAAACTGACAGGGAGCCAAAGTGAGATAATAAAACCAAGTACAAAACTACAGAATTCAAGACATTTGATCAAATTGAAACTGCATTTTCTTAGAGATAAGCATCCAAAAAACCAAACTCACTGCTGTCAAGTCGGATCCAACTCATACCAACCGATCCTTGGCTTTCAGAGGTGGTATCTCTATGGAAGTAGATTGCCCAAGCTTCCTTCCCAGGAGTGGTTGGTGGGTTTGACCCACCAGCCTTCTGGTTAGCAGTCAAATGCCTTAGGCACTCTGCCACCAGAGCTCCCATCAAATGCCTTGTTGTTGTTGTTGTTGTTATGTGCCATTAAGTCAGACCCGACTCATAGCGACCCTTCCTTGGGTTTCTGAGGCAATATCACTACGGAAGTAGATTGCCCAACCTTCCTTCTGAGAAGTGGCTGGTGGGTTTGAACCGCCAGCCTTCTGGTTAGCAGTCAAGTGCCTTAGGCACTACGCTACCAGAGCTCCCTCAAATGCGTTTGTTGTTGTTAGGCACAACAACATTTTTGTTAAATGCTAAATGTGCATTTTTTCTTTCTTTCTTTTTTTTTTTTTTCATTTGTATAAGGAGTTTCCAAGAGAGGTGATGGAATCTACTTCTCTTTTGGCCTTCAAAAATCACTTAGGTTCTTGGCAGTCAAGAACTTTTTGGTGTAAAGTGGTCTACATTCAGTGAGCCCCCCCCCCCCAAAAAAAAAACCCATATCCATGGCCACTAAGTTGATTCTGACTCATAGAGACCCTATAGGACAGGGTATACTGCTCCGTAGGGTTTCCAAGGCTATAAATCTTTACGGAAGCAGACTGCTTCATCTTTCTCCCACAGAGTAACTGGTGGGTTTGAACCACTGACCTTCTGGTTAGCAGCTGAATGCTTTAACCACAGCATCACCAGAGTTCCCTCCAGTCTCAGTGGGAGGCAATAAATCACTCATTATATCTTCCTTAGCCCTGACTCTCAGGATTCCTTTGAATTCATGCCAATCACCAACCTGGGTACATTGAAACAGGTAGATGGTGCTGAATTGCTGGTGGAGGAGTTGAAGGAAGGGTTGCCACTAAAAGCCATGACCAAACCCCTACCTTTTTTGGGCATTTTCTCCAAAGCATTTCTGAAGGCATCAACAGAAGCATCTGTTTATTGGCCATTTGTCCTGATACTCACTGTTGTTGTTAGGTACTGTTGAGTCAATTTTGACTTATAGCAGCCCTGTAGGACTGCCCACAAGATTTTCTAGGCTATAATCTTTACGGGAGCAGATCACCAGATTCTTTGTTATGGCTGCCACCTTACATTTAACAGCTCAGTGCAGCCAGGACTCCTTAACACCCATTTGGGTATTTTTATAAATCTTCAAAATATATTTTCACAAGTCAGTGATTACTTACCTGTGGGCCTGAGACTCATGGAGTGATACAGCAGAGCAGTTACAATGATACCATATGCAAACATGCCTTACACATTGATGTGTGTGTGCCCCTATTTATACAGTTTTTTTTAAATGTACATAAATATTATTATGGTAGAAAATAAAAACCTAATTTTATGTTAATGAATTTGTAGCAATTTTTTTGTTAATATTGCTCAATTAGTGGATTCTAAATGTAAATGTCCAGTGACTATCATTTGAGACTCTTCATACTAAAAAACATTGGGAACCACTGCCTCAACCACTTGCATTTCCAATTCAATCTCCAAGTTCTTCAGAAAGCTTTCTTTGACTACTCCAACTGACAGCAACCAGCCCATCTCTGAAATTCTTTTTGTTGCACACTGTTCTATCTCATTTCCTTATTATCTCATGTGGAATCTTTTCTTCTCCTCCAGTAGACTGGACGCTCCCTGAGGGCAGGGACCCTGTTTTCTGCTTCTTGGTTTCTCCCAAAGCACTTTGCAGAGGGGAACTCAATAAATAGTGATCAACTGGCATTCCTCCAGGCTCTTCTCAGTCACATCACTGTAGAAGCTCCTCCACTTACAGAAAGTTTGGTCCAAAGGGCTGTTTCTAAATCTATTTTTGTAAATGCAAAATTAGAGCCTTTTATTTACTCATAGGGGTGATTTATTCATTTATAAGCAACTGCTCATTTAAAACCACTACTGTTGTGTTAGGCAAAATTGCCATACTTTTGCTCTGGCTCAAGACTGTTCTGTTTCATAAGAGTTGGTAACATGCATGTTTGTAAATAGAGAACCTTCTGGACATGACTGGCCTTGGTCAGACTGTAGGCAAATGCCTTTATCTACATTTTGCTTTGTGCTTAAATCAACATTGTGCATTTCTTCTTTCCCTTAGAACTTTCTCTTGCCATGTGCTGCTCCCTGGAAATTATTTTTCTCATTGTTCATAAATTCCAAGTTTGTTTACTCTAGAATACAGGAAAAGCAAAAATAGAATGTTAGACTGTGAGGGCCAGTGTCTGCCTGAGCTGAGGTTTTTCTGGGGAGTGATAAATGATGCCGGGTTCCCTGTGGGTTAGAGGGCACCCAACTTCAAATAACTACAACATCCGATAACAAAGTTTTTCTCCATCATTTGCAATCCAAACACTAAGAACACAGCCCTGCGGACCCCTCATCCTTCATGTTCAATTGTAAATCCTGATTAAATAGCTTGCAGGTGTCAGGATTAAAGTATATGCAGTGGGAGCCTAAACAGAGGGCCAGCTGGGTTCCTCATTTGCCAGTCGCAATTTCTTCTTTGTTTTGAAACTGTTGACAGTACAACTAAAAATGTTCCTTAGGGCCCAGGCTGAGTTAAATAACAAGTGGGATGAGTAAGAGAACAGCTGTAGATATTTTTCTGTGTTTAACATACCTGCCTTGTTGATTTATAGGAAGACCCCCATATAATGTACATTTTGTAATCCAAAACATTTAACCTTTGGAGCCAAGGCTGTGATAGAGACATCAGAAACAGGAAAGGTCTTGGAGAGCCTTGCATTCCAAACTTTTCTCCCTCTCAAAGGAAAAGTGAAATGATGGAATAACTTGATTTTATTATTCAAATGGCCATGGTGATATGTCTAGGCCTCATCTGATACTCATTGCTAATCAAGGGCCAAGTGAAGCCACAGTAATCAGAAAGGCCTACACAGAGCAAGGCATCTTGGGAATGCCTCTCACTTTGCATCAGCTGGATTGAGGAAGCCAGCTCTGTACTAATCATCCATCCTGCCCTCAGGAAGGGATGTGGACAGGAGCCTCAGTGGGCCTGCCAAACCACAGAGCAGGCTTTTGACCACTCCAGAGTTCCTGCTTTTCTGCTAAAGCACTGATAAGTATCACAAGCTTAGAGACAGAAAAGAGTCCTTGCAATTTATCCATGCTTATGCTAAGCTGGGCTATGGGTAGTAGAGAATCTGAAAGCAGAAAAAGGGTTAAATAAGTTTGAATGCTAAAAAATAAATGTTTTATGCTACCTCTGCCAAGTATGTGGGAGGGCACCAACTTCAAACAGCAAGTTTTAGATGAGCCTATGACTATTATAAGAAGGCAGTGGTGGTTAGTGGTAGAAGTCTCACCTGCCATAAGGGAGACCCAGGTTCAATTCCCAACCAATACACCTCACGTGCAGCCACCACCCTTCCTTCAGTGGAGGCTTGTGTGATGATAGGATGCTAAATAGGTTTCAGTACATCTTGCAGACTTAAGATGGACGAGGAAGAAAAGCCTAGCAATTTGCTTCTGAAAATCAGCCAATGAAAACCATATGGATCACAACAGTACAGTCCACAAGTGATCATGTGGTACAGCCAGCATTATGTTTCATTGTGCATGATGTCTCCATGAATTGGGGGCTGACTCAACAATAGCTAACAACAGCAACAACAACAAAATGACTGTTGTAGCAGTCAGAGTTCCCAAAATCTATTTTACTCCAAAGGATTAGTTTGGGCCAAATACCATCAACCCTTGCTAAAGAGTGGCTTAGGAATGGGCATGGAACTCAATACTGGCCAATGGATTGTGAGGGGTAGCCTGTCAGCTGCTCAGATCTAAAAAAAAAAAAAAAGACACAAGAAAAGACATCGTCCCTTTCTTCCTTTAACCATTGTTTTGTTGAATGAAGAGAACCAGCCTGAAAGCAAAGCTGACTATGGGTTGGCAGAGCTGAAAAGCCAGAGAACATGGATGGATCCTTAATGATATTGCTGAGCCACTGAATCAGCTTTTTATATGAGATGATAAATTTCTAAATGGTTTAAACTAGTATCATGTTAAAGTTTTCTCTTAGTTGGGATCAAAAACACTCTAAGTAATATAACATCCCTTTAAAAATGCTACCTTCTGAAAATAATGGAATATATATGTCAGTGGAGAAGAGATAAAAGAGAAAGAATGGAATTAGAAACTTGATTTTACCAATGACAAAAAAAAAAAAAACCCTACTTTGTTGACTTTCTCAAATGCAGAATGACTGATTGGACATTTTTACATTTGAAGCATGTTTTTAATTAATTGGCAACCTCGGAGTGTCCCAGATGTTTCTGCACTGATGAAGTGGACAGAGGCCCCTGCCCAGTTGATGCACACAGTCCAAACGCACATTGCAAAGGAAGAGCTAGGAGACCAGGGCTGATTTAAGGCATTGTTGTTGTTGTTGTTTGCCGTCGAGTCAGCCCCGACTCATAGCGACCCCTCCTTGGGTTTCCGAGGCAGTATCACTGAGGAAGTAGGATTGCCCAACCTTCCTTCAGAGGAGTGGCTGGTGGATTTGAACCGCCAGCCTTCTGGTGAGCAGTCAAGTGCCTTAGGCACTATGCTACCAGAGCTCCTGATTTAAAGCATTAGGAAAGTTAATACCTGCAAGAATCCATGCAGGTCCTTTTGGAGTCAAATGTTGGCTTCTGCTGGGTGAGAGTCTGGAGCACACTGCAAGCAGTGGAGAACTCACTTCACACTCCCAGGGCAGTGCCAGGGACACTTGGCCAACCTGCCTTTCTGATGAGCATCTTGATAGCATTGTGACACGTTAATGAAATGGAACTTCTGAGAAACTGGGATATTGCAGGACATGTGGCTTTCACATCAGTGAGGTACTTTATTAATATAATACAGGCAGTCTCTGTGTTACTCAGATCTTTTCCTAAGTGTATCTTTAAGTCGAATTTGTAGGTAAATCAGAATAGGCTCATATGGTTCTTATTTTGCCTTACTCACTTCAGTGCAAGAAAAGGCTCAAAGCCTTTTCAATGATTTAAAAGCTGCACATATAGCAAGTGAATGTGATTGTGATGAAGAATTTGTTGTGAATAGGGGTTGGTTCAATTGTTTCAAAGTGAGGGCAAATTTACACATTAAAGGGCAAGAATAAGTTGTAAGTCAGGGACTTACTGCATTACATACTCTTAGCCATAAATTTACTGGGTATTATCTTATTCTTCTGTTTGTTGTTGTTAGTTGCCATCGAGTTGGCTTCTACTCATAAAGACCTTACATATAACAAAATGAAACATTGCCTGATCCTCCGCCATCCTTGTAATCATTGCTGTTTGAGCCCATTGTTACAGCCAATGTGTCAATCCATGTCATGGAGTGGAGGTTTCCCTCATTTTTGCTGACCCTCACTTTACCAAGCGGTAAGTCCTTTTCTAGAGATTGGTCTTCCCTGTTGACATGTCCAAAGTCTTGCCATTCTCACTTCTCAGGAGCACTCTGGTGTTCTTCCTCCAAACTGATACTTCTCAGCTAGGCACTATGAAATATAAGCTGAAAAAAGCTAGAGACAGCCTACAATGATCCTTAAACTTCTGCAAGATGCATGAAAAGGCCTGTTGTTGTGTTGAACACATCAGAAGTTACCCCCCCCGCCCCAAATCTAATTCTTAATTCCACTCTGCAATGAGCCTTTCCAAGCAATTACTGGTATTTCACTCCATGTTTGGAATGTCTGAAGGATAAAATGACAAGTCACAATCATTGCTGGGTCTCATATTAGATAAGCACTTTTTAATACAACAGTCCTATGAGACAGATACTGTCATTATTATTCCCACTTTACAGATGAGGAACTTGCTCAGAATCACACAGATAAAAAGGCAGATTTGGAATTCAGACCCAGGACTGTTGGAGCCAAAATTGCCCTTAACCACTTGTCCCCTACTGCCAAGACCCACATAACACATTTACCTCTTCATCAGTGGATGCTTGAAAGGTAGAATTTTTGATTCACTACAAATAAAGCCTAAACCTGGCTATCTAGCACCTGCCACAAACTTGGACCAAACTCAAATGTTTTACCTAAAATATCTTGACTCTAGATCTCAGGAACTCTCTTCAGGGATTTAAGGAGTAAGTGAAATTTTATTTTTATTTACATGGGCACATTATTTAACTGGAATGTGGTACAGTAGAAAGAGCAAGGTTCAGGTGTGAGATGGACTTACTTAACCATTATATGACCCTGTGCCAAATACTTAACTTCTTTCTGTCTCAATTACCTCATCTGCAAAATGGGATTATGCTTCTTGTCTCTTAGGATCATGGGGGCAGAAGGATTAAGCAAAATGATATGTATAAAATACTTCCATAGGCACAAAATATGAGCTTGGTAAAGATTATTTTTCCCTTCCATTCTGAATATGCCTGGTTAAGTTAATTTCTGGGTTATTTCACAGTCAAGAAGAATTTCCTTTCTATGATCATTGAAAATCAACCAAGGAATTAGTATTTGAGCAGCAACTACTACTATTATTGCCTTTTTATTTGTCTGTCTCCCTCACTAGGCTATAACCTTCTTGAGGACGAGAACGGTATCTTATTCATAATGTAATCTCAGCCTCTAGCACAGTGTCTGGCATACAGCAGGCACATAATAACTACTGTGCTAAGCATGAGGTAAACCAAACCAAACCAAACATATTGCTATCAAGTAGATTCTGATTCATAGTGACCCTATAGGACAGAGTGAAACTGCCCCATAGAGTTTCTAACACTATAGATCTTTATGGAAGCAAATTGCCCTATCTCTCCCACAGAGCTGCTGATGGGTTCAAACTGCCAAATTTTTGGTTAGCAACTCAACGCCTTAACCACTGTACCACCAGGGTTCCTCAAGCATGGGGCAGACCAACAAAAAACAATTTCAGGAAGTGTTGTTAAGAAAATAAGATTTGCATGTCACACTTAGAAGAACAAAACTTCTAAATGTCTTGACTTAAAACATAAATTGTGTGAAATAGCTTGAATATTTCCTTCATGATTAAGGATGTTGCTAATGAGTGTGGATCTCAACATCTTTACTGTACAGAATGAAAGTCATTGAGTGAAGTTACTATATTCTGGATAAAGCAGAAATTAAGAGATCCTTCTTGAGTTTATTTTATGATGACTTACCTCTTTTATTCCCAAAATATTGAAGACATGATGATAAGCCCAAATAATTGAAATCTATGTTAAGTTGAAATACAGGTGGCAGCCCTTTTCCTGATTGTTTAATCACCATGAGGATGGCACTGCTTTTAAGGCCACAATTATGCCTACTCCTCACTTATCAACTATCTCGTTATCTGACATTTTGCATTTATGACAACAGTAAAAAATCTACTATTCAACTATTTTGTAAATTAATGATGTATGTCTAGCAGTAACAAAAACTGAAGTGTGAGGTGAGAATAATGCTGGTTGTGATGGTTAAGATTATGTGTCAACTTAGTAGCTGAGCCACGATTCTCAGTGGTTTGTCAGTTATGTAATGATGTAATTTAGCAGTCATGTAATGATGAAATTTAGCAGTTATATAATGATGTAATCCTTCTCCATTTTATGATCTGATGTGGTCATCCTCTATTTTTGTATGACACTGATTTTTGAATAATGACCTGGTCTTTGAACCTAACCATGTCAATAAATGAGGAGTGGGTTTATTGTATTTTCAACCCAGAACCTGGCAAACATGTATCTTGAGTGCCATGTTCACTTTCTATTGCCATTTCCTACAACTGTCAGCTCTGATAGCTAATACTTTAAAGATTAAAGCATGTGTCACAATGAATCATCATAACTACCTTCTGAGGTAAATATGACTAATCACATTTTACAAAGGAGGAAATTGAGGCTCAAATTCTCGTATGGCAGAGCAACTAATTGAGCTTCACCTTTGTCTCCCTTATGGGAGCTTGAGAGCCCCATCTCCTACCCAACTTCCTTCCTCCCTTCCTTCCTTCCTTCCTTCCTTCCTTCCTTCTGTCCTTCCTCTATTCATTAACCATTTATTTATTTAGCCCCAGCTGAATGAGAGTTATGTACTAAGTACATAAGTCAGATAAAACTGAGTGCCAGCCCAATCTAACTCCAAATTCAGTGCCCTTTCCACTGCACCACAGCTGCCTCCCATTGGGTAAATGATTTAACTTCTATCACTCTGCCTCTGACCCTACCTTCTGGACCTGGGACCTTCACCTGGATCACAGAAGAGCTTGCTTCTGTAACCCTTGCCTTTAGGCCACATCCCTTTCCATCACTCAGTACAATGACAGGGTACCCACCTGACAAATATAACACTTTGTTTTTTTAAAAAAACAAAACTCTATGCCCACCTTGGAAGTGTTCCCTATAAGCCCCAGACAGGACATAGAGAACTTGTTCCCATGGTGCCCTTGGAGGGTTGGTTCAGATTTGCCAACCCCAAGAGAAATGTTGATCTGCAGATGTGGAGAATATTATACCTCACCCAAAACCCAAAACTACAATCTGACTGAATTCTCCCAACAACTGTGGAAGTAGGTGATTTCATCCCATTCTATAGATAAGGAAATTGATGGTTAAAGAGGTGACCAGCTCACTCAAGATCACACAGTATCCATGGCAAACCTGGGACTTAGATTTAATCTGACACCAAAACTCAAACTCCCAACCTTAATTAAAGGACACTATCATCTGAAGAAAAATGGGCACAAGAATTCACCAAGAGGAAGGAAAGGGTGGGTAAGACTGATGGACAAAGAGGGAAAGTTTAAGAAATCAGTTCAATGAAAAGAATACATGAAGACATTTCACCAAGGCTTCTCCCCAGACTCTAAAAACCATAAAACCAAACCCATTGCCATCTAGTTCATTCTGACTCATAGCAATCTTATAGGACAGAGTAGAACTGCCTCCCATAGGTTTCCAAGGCTATAATCTTTATGGAAGAATCACCAAGTCTTTCTCCTGTGGAGTCACTGGTGGGTTAGAACCACCAACTTTTTAGTTAGCAGTCAAGCACTTAGCTACTGTGCCACCAGGGTTCCTTCCTCACACTTAACCACTCCTGAAAGAGGTGACTGCAAATCTTTTATCTAGAAGATAACTTCTGGACCAAATGGCTTCCACATTGGAAAACTAAGGCAGGAAGCACAAGTAATTAGGCCAGTCATCCAACTAGGTAGTCATAGAGTCAAGGAAGATTCAATGTCTCTGACTTTTGGCTAAGTGCTCTTCACTCACCTAAACTCAAGGGAATTGGACCTTCAGTCAAAACACATTCACAGACAAAATTCTACATTCCTGGTGGAATATTCACTTCTTTGAACCAGCTACCTAGGCAGAGCCCTACCTTTCTCATACGATCTCCCTAGTACTTGGTGTCATCTGACCTGAGATTCTTCTGAGTTCTAACTGGTCTCTGAGGCTCCAGGAGCCGTGAGAGTCCCCACCTTAGTGCCAAGGGTGATGAAGACTGTACCCCAGGTGCCCAGATGGAGGTCACAGAAGCCCCAGCACCACAGAGCTCGGCTCCCCCATCTGACCAGCATTCCCAGAATCACTTTACAGCAGGGGCCAAAGATCAAAAATTTTATGGGCACTCAGGGAATTATTCCTCCCCAACCCATCTGCCCTTTCATCTGCACACCCACTGCCCCAGAATAGCAAACAGCTCATCGCTCCTAAGCTGTTTCTCGAAAGACTTCACAGCAGGAAAACAGAGGCTAGAAATATTTCAAAAGCTTGGCCACAGCTGTCTGCAGGAGCCCATTTTGAAAGCCTTCTTGCAGAAAATCTTCTTCCTCCTTTAAAATTGCAGCCACCGGTCTTGCTCAACTCAGAGAAATACAACAGCAGCATCACCCTTAGGCCTTCCTGTCACTCTTGAGTCCTTCCAAGGGGATGTTGAGGTGCCCCTGCCTAGCAGAAATCCTGGTTAAGAATGGAAGCTTCTAGACCTCTATAGCTAAGCACACTTGTGGTCTAAAAGGGATTCCTACTCCATCTTGAAAGAGGCCTGGCCTGTTGTGTTTCATTCTTTAAATGATTGCCATTACAGACCATCAGGCTTAAATCTGACCTATGGCATGTCCAGGTTTTCCTTCACTCTTGCTCTTTGTGGGCTGATGATGCATTTGTAAACCTCAACAACAAACCAGTGTAGAAGCAGCCTCTATGGAGTTGGACTCTTTCCTATTTGATCCCTTAGTTGTAAGGCTCCTAAGTTAGAAAATTAAGTCATAGCAGTACCTTCCTTAGACCTGGTCACAAAGAATCCCTGCCCTAAACCCACACTGTCCATCCTCTGGCCATTCTTGTTCCCAAGAAGTGAGAAATATGCAGACCAGGGGACTTAACCACCTGGACTCCATATCTCCCTTTCTAGATCATGTTCTGGCAACTGGGACTCCAGGAGTCCCTGCCCAAAGGTCCCTGAGCCTGATTCCAGGCATCTGTGAACCTCTTCTGTGGGTCAATCCTCCCAAGAGCAAGTAACACCACCAATATGTATACCTCTAGGTGTAAGGGGGTGACCACAAGGTGGCCAAAGGGCAAAATTTTTAGAGTGGCATGGACACATCTTGGATGTGTAAGACCTCTCAAGGGATGAGACAAAACCAAAGGATGAAGAGACGGAATTAGACCCAGGGCCACAGGTCAAGAGTCACTTTTCCTGTGCTGCCTCATCCCAGTGCAGAATCTGGAGAACTCCAATTATAAAGGTGCATTTGTCAAGGTAACAGTTTTGTAGCTGGATTTGTACCTTTCAAATATTCAGATATAAGGTATGTAAGGTTTCTTTCCACTCTTGCACCTGGCCTCTCAAATGTTAAGAAAGGACTTAAGTCAGAATTAATCTAAGAGGGAAGGAGCCAAGATGGTGGACTAGACAGATACACTATCCAGACCTTCTCCAACAACAACTCAGAAAACAAGTAAAACAGATACAGGCGACAATCCTGGAACCCAGAGCTCCAATGGAAAGGATAAAGAAGTAGATCAAATATTGACGAGAGGAAGAGACTGAACAAAAACAGTGAACAAGAAGCAGTAAACTGCCAAGTGGCACAGTGCAGCCATTTTGAATTATTGCAAGCAGCATTTCAATCCATGTAGGAACAAGATAACTGGCTCCACTTGCCCAGGACAGCAAAGCACCCACGTCAGTGATCAACAATCAGAAAGATGTGCCTCCCCCATTACCTTCCACAACCTCCTGGTGAACAATGATGTGGCACCCCCATCCCCACCCACCCCCAGACGGGCAAACCTCCATCCACTGGCAGTGCTGTGCCATTTTCCTTCCTTTCTCCCTCCCTCTTTTTCCCCCCTCCTCCATCCCTCCCTCCCTCCCTTTCTTCCTTCCTTCCTCTTTATTCTCAGTTCTTCCCTCTCTCCCACTCTCTTATTTTTCTTCCTCTTCCCTTCCCTTTTTTTTTTTTTTCCTTTTTATGCTGCAAAGCACGCAACCCTCACCCAGAAGCCCACACGGGTAACAACCATGTTTGGTCGTTAGCACTTGTGCCAGTACAGTGCCTCATTTGTTTATTTTTGTTTGTTTTTTGCTTTCATTCTTCTTTTTATCTTTTCTCTTTTTCTTTTTTCTCTTCTCTTTCTTCTTAGGTTCCCCTCTTCACCCTCCCATTGGTTTTTTTTCTTCTTTACTTTCTCTTTCCATCACTCTTTCTTTTCTTTCTATCTTTTCCCAGCAGTGGGGAGCAGCAACCCTACCCAGCCATACCCACCACACTTGCTTCCCCAACCACTGGGTAAGTGCTACCAACCATTGCAGTACCACTAGATCAATGATAGATGGTAGCCAACACCTACCCAGCCTGTATTCAGCTGCTTTGCCCACTCAGCAATCAGAGACTCATGCTCATATGCCCACCTGCTACCAAATCCACCTGGAGACAAGTGGTGAATGCTCCAGTGCTGCCAAACTAGCTACCAAAATAACATGTCCATCCTGTTGCCCAGGTATGTTAAAACAAAACCAAAAAAAAAAAAAACAGGATGAAGCAACCAACATGCAACCAACAAAGTAATGCAGTAACACTACAGTGTCTCAGAGACAACAGACAACTTCCAATCACACACAAAAAAACAGGACAAGATGGCTCAAACAAGTGACCAAAATCAGAGCCAGAAAATATGCATTCAAGAAGCTTAGTGAACCCCAAACAAGATAGACCCCAGAAGACAATCACCAAAACATATCATAATCAAATTTCCCAAAACCAAAGACAAATGAAGACTCCTCAAAGCAGGTCAGGAAAAATGAGAAGTTACCTAGAAAGAAGAACCAATGAGACTAAGCTCCAATTTCTCTGTGGAAATCATGCAGGTGAGAAGGCAATGAGCTGTCATATGTAAAACGCTGAAAGAAAAAAAAAATTCTTACCAGGAATTGTATATCCAAAAAAAAGTCCCTCAAATATTATCGTGAAATTAAGACATTCACAGATAAACAGGAATCAGAGGAATTTGTGAAAACTAAACCAAACTTACAACAAATGCTAATGTGAGTCCTTCAGACAAAGGACCAATAACAGCAGACAACAACCAGAGATTGAGACCCACAACAATATCACCCAGAAATTAATGCAGATATACAAGTATCAGCAATAAAATAAACCTACAAGACTGGAAATAGGGAACCAGAGGTGTATATTGTAAATGATGACTACAAAACAAAAGAGGGAAGAAATTATGTGGTTACAGAACTTCCAAATGGAGAGGAAATCAAGATGATACCAAGATAGAATGGACTGTGTTAAACTTAGGAAGTTTAAAATACAGAGTGATCTCAAAGAAAATTAGTAAGTTAAGTTTTTTCACCAAAATAAAAAAGAGGAAAATCATAAAATCTCAGTAAACACAAAAACAACAGCAATGAAGGAAATGATGAGGAAATCTGTAAACAAAATGACCTCAGCACAAAAAAATATACTGAACAAATAACCATCAACAACCACACACACACACACACACACACACACACACAATAGCAAAATGACAGCAGTAAATTCATACCTATCAATAATTATACTGATTGTAAATGGATTAAATGCACTAGTCAAGAGACAGAGAATAGCAGAATGAACAAGAAAACATGACCTATTGTTCTAGTCACCTCTGTGCCACTCTGACAGGAATATACCACAAATGGGATGGCTTGAACAAACAGGACTTTATTTTC
Source organism: Orycteropus afer afer (assembly GCF_000298275.1). Lineage (NCBI taxonomy): Eukaryota > Metazoa > Chordata > Mammalia > Tubulidentata > Orycteropodidae > Orycteropus > Orycteropus afer. The sequence continues at coordinate 21,060,798 of NW_006921602.1, forward strand.
TTACAGTTTGGAGGCTTAAAGTCCGAGTCCAAAGTCCCAGGCTCTACGGGCTGGGGGAAAGCCCCTCAACTTTAGGCTTCAGCTCTGCCTCCTGCTCCCAGACCACTGGAGCTAGAGGCTTTTCTTCACTCAGACATCTCCTGGCTGCTGAGGCTGACAAGCCCAAGGTTGACAAGTAAAAAGGCACAGTCCCAATGTTATCAAACCATATGGTAGGCCATTTATTTAAGTCCATTGAAAGTCCCAAGGTCGGCAGAGCATGGCAGGCTGCTGAACTACAACATGGCTACATGCAGGGTTCAAGTGTGTCATAAGCTAGAGACCATTCCCCAAGGCTTCTCCTTATATACAGGAAGCAGACCATATCCTAAGGCAGCTACTCAGCTGCTCACAGTAGATTCCACCATGGAGTTGATTACCAGTCTCCTCATGGAGAATTCTACATCCAGCTGCCCAGCTACTCAACCATGCCCAGCCAAGTTGACACACAAACTTAACTACCACACCCACCAATACGTTGTCTACAAGAGACACATCTTATACACAAAGACAAAAATAAGCTAAAAATCAAAGGATGGAAAAACATATATTAAGCAAATGGCCACTAAAAACAAGCAAGAATAGCAATATTAATTTCTGATAAAATAGACTTAAAGTCAAAAAACAGCAAAAGACACAAGGAAAGACATTATAGAATGGTTAAAGGGTCAATTGAGCAAGAGGCTATAACTATAATAAATAGCTACACACCCAATAAAAGAGCCCCAAAAAGCATAAATCAAATTTTAATAGAATTGAAAAAGAAACAAACAACTCCACAAAAATAGTAAACACTAAAAGGAAATCCACTGCCATCGAGTGGATTCTGACTCATAGCAGCACTATCAGAGAGCTCTGGTGGTGCAGTGTTTAAAGCACTCAGCTGCTAACCAAAAGGTTGGTGTTTTGAATGCACCAGCTGTTCCATAAAGATTTACAGTATTGGAAACTCTATAGAGCAGTTCTACTATGTCTTACAGGGTTTCTATGAGTTGGACAATAATAGTAGAAGATGTTAATACATGACTTCAATGAAGAATAGAACAACTAGAAAGAAACTCAACAAAGATATAGAAGATCTAAACAACACAATCAACCAACTAGAGTTCATAGACGTACACAGAATGCTCCACCCAACAGCAGCACAATATTCACTCTTTTCCAGTGCACATGGAACATTCTCCAGAAGAGACGATATGTCAAGCCACAAAGAAAGCCTCAATAAATTTAAAAACATTGAAATACTACAAAGCATCTTCTCAGGTAACAGTGCTATAAAATTAGAAATCAACATCAGAAAGATCAAGGGAAAAAAAGTCAAATACATGGAAGCTGAATAACATCCTGCTTAAAAACTACCAGGTAGTAGATGAAATTAAAACATTCCCTGAGGAGAGGGTGGAGACTAGATGGTGTTCTGCTAACATACTCTGCCCAATCCCTCCACACCAGAGACGTGGAAAAACTGAGTGGAAACAGATACAAATACTGATCCTGGAAATCTGAGCATCAAATGGGAGGATAAAGAATTAGATTGAATGCTGATTAGAAAGGGAGATGGAGTGAGGTCAGTGACTGGGGAGAAAAAAGAAGCCAGGACCGGCTGAAGCTCCACCATTTAAGCTAATAGGCATCAGACATGGACAAGGAGAAAACAACTTCACGGAATCCACATGGCAATAAAGATATAGTGTAGGCAGATTGGGAGAAATTCAAGGTGGGCAAAAGCCTTGTGGGTGCTGAGAGAGGAACGTGCTTGTAGGTCAGACTTATAGTGGTACAGGTGGCTGCAGAGTGAGGAGGAAGCCAGAGAAAGGAAATGAAGTAGACACTAGTCATTTGGGCTGAAGACCTTACACAAGGGGAAAAGCCTACGTTGGGGCTGCTAGAGAAACTAGACTAAGGATGGCCTCTGGCTTGATTGAATCTAGTCAGAGCTTGATGAATGGCTGTGTGTATCCAGAAAAGCACCAGACTTGCACCTGTGAATCAGGACTGGAGAAATACACTCTCCAATCTAACAAACATATGCCTTCGCTGTGAAAAATCATTCTGCCCCCACAAACCCGGTGGCTAGAGAAGTCCCACCCTCACCTGCCTGAATCCCTAGCCACCTCCATGACAGCCCAGCCACCTCCAACTCAGCTCAAGCAGACAGAGCTAGGGACTGACACTCACCTACCTGGTGCCTGAGGCACTGACTGAACTTTTTCACACTGAACACAAGAGGCTCACCTCTGCAGCCTCCTCTCTCAGAGGTGCCAATTGTACCAGGCACCTTCCACCTCTGTGAGGGAAAGAACCTGTATTGGGGTGGTTGAAGAAGCTAGTGTCAGGATGACCTTCCACTAGAATCTAGCCAGGAGCTGGATAAACAGCTGTGCATGTCCATCAGGTAACCAGACCCATGCCAGTGAATCACAACTGGTGAGCTGCACTCTCCACTCCAAAAAGGACAGCTTCCCTACGAATAGGAACAAAACCTCTCCCCACCACTACCAAGCCAGTGGCTAGGGAAGTCCTGCCCAGATCCCTTGACCACCTCCTCTACAGGCTAGCCCCTCCTAGCAACTCACTTCAAATAGACAGACCCAGAGGATGTGGCTCTACTTTCCTGCACTTGTGTCACTAACTCATCTTTCTCACACTGAGCACAAGAGGCCCACAACTGCAGCGTCTCTTGGAGGTGTCCTCTCATGCCAGGCTCCTTTCACCTCAGTTGGCATACATCCCTGTAGATCAGTGGTTTGCCCCACAACTGCCTGCTCCCAGGGCTGCTGGCTGATCATAACTACAAAAGTCACCCTCTTCAGCTTCCTTATTTTCCCCCTTTTCTTTTTCCCAATTTTTCTTCTTTTTTATCAGGTCATTTCTCCCTCTTCCTCTTCTTTCACTTTACCAGTCTTTCTTCTCATCCATCCCCCTTTTCTTTTTCTTCTCTTCTTCTTCTTCTTCTTCTTCT
>NW_006921602.1:21063898-21082834 GCF_000298275.1 Orycteropus afer afer
TTCTTCTTATTCTTCTTCTCCTTTCTTTTTCTCCATTTTTTATCTTTTATTTTTATTTTATCTTTTTTTCTTTTTATTTGCTTCTTCTTCTCCTCCTTTTTTTTCCCCTTGCCCCATCCAACAGGAGGGGAGCATTGACTCTCTATTAATCATCCATATCTAGTACACCAACCACTTTATCCAGTAAACAATCACCACTAGCAGCTCCTGCACCACTGGATCAATGACATACAGTGAACAACACCTGCTCATCCCATCCTCAGCTCCTCTTCACTACAAACATAGACCCATACTAACATTCTCACCAGTTATTCCACCAACCCAGGGACAGCTGGAGAGTGTCCCAGTGTTGCCAAACTAACAACCAAAGAAGCACTTCTGCCCCATCCATCTGGGCATATTGAATCAAAGCAAAACAAAAAACAAAAAAAAGCAAAAAATAAGAACAAAAACTTCAAAATATCTTGGCAACAACAGACAACTTCAATTCAAACAAAGATACAGGATAAAATAGTAGAGGCAAATGACCAAAGTAAGGAACTAGGAAATCCTTCTGAAGAAGACCAGGCAATAGAGCTATCTTATAAGGAATTCAAAAGATCTATATACAGGACCTTCTAAGAGCTCACGGAGAAAGGAGCTCTGGTGGTGCAGTGCCTAAGGCATTTGACTGATATCCAGAAAGTTGGCAGTTCAAACCCACCAGCAGCTCTGTGGAAGGAAGATAGGGTAATCTACTTCTGTAAAGATTTACTGCCTCAGAAACCCAACAGGAGTCACAAAGAGTTGGAATCGACTCGATAGCCATGAGTTTGGTTTTAGTTTGGTAAGAACTTGTGGAAACCATAAACAAAATCAAGGAAAAGATAGACAATAACCTTGAAGAATTCAGGGAAAAATACAATAACAAAATGACAAATTGAATAGATGATGAGAAATTATACAAAAACAGCAATTAGAAATCCAGATTAATGCTAAAATAATAACACGTTGGAAGAACAAAAGAATAGAATTGAATTTGTCAATGAATGCATTAGCTAGCTTGAAAACAAATCCTTTGAGACCATCTTGTATGAGAAAAAATCAGGAAAAAAGATAGAAGAAAATATAAGAGTTGTATGGGATGATAGCAAGCAAAATAACTTATATGTAATTGGAATTCCAGAAGAAGAGAAGGCATGTAAAAAAAAAAAAAAAACCCACAGAGAAAATTGTCAAAGACCTGCTAACAGAAAACTTTCTCAATATTATAAAAGACAAAAAGATATCCATCTAAGAAGCTCAATAAACCCCATACAAAATAGACCTCAAGAGAAAGTCACCAGGACATATCATAATCAAACTTTCCAAAATCAAAGATAAAGAAAGGGGATCTTGAGAGCAGCTCAGGAAAAACAAAATGTTACCTACAAAGGGTAACCGATAAGACTAAGTTCTGATTTCTCTGCAGAAACCATGCAGGCAAGAAAGCAATGGAATAACATACACAATACCTTGAAAGAAAAAAAAAATTCAAGTAAGAATTAGATATCAAGCAAAACTTTCCCTCAAATACAATAGTGACATTAGGCCATTCCCAGACAAACAGAAAATAAGGATATTTGTAAAAACTAGACCAACCTTAAAAGAAATGCTAAGGAGAGTCCTTCAGACAGAAAACTAACAACAGAAGACAACAAATTAAGATCAACACATGTGACAATACCACCCAGAAACCAATCTAGGAAAAGAATTCTCAAAACTAAAATAAACTTACAAAATGGAAACTAGAGAACCAGAGGTGTTAATCTGTAAACAACAAGAACTACAAAGCAAAAACAAAGGGGGGAGGGGAAGAATGGTGGAGTAAATTATATAATTACAGAACTTCAAAATGGAGAGGAAGTTAGGAAGATAACAATATGGAACACACTGTCACAAACTTAGGAAGATAAAAATTTACTACAGGGAAACCACAAAGAAAATTAATAAGCCTTCTAACTAAAAGAAGAAAGAAGAAAATCACAAGGACTTAGTAAATACAAAATCAACAACAATGAAGAAAAGGAAAAGAAAACCCAGTGACAAAATGAATTCAGCACATAAAAATATTCAGAACAAAAACAAAAAAAAATTAACACCACAATAATAATAATAATAAACACAAAAGAATGACAGCAATAAATGCATGCCTATCTGTAGTTAACTGTATATTAATGGATTAAATGCCCCATTCAAAAGAAAAAGAGTGGCAGAATGGATAAGAAAACAAGATCCATCAATATGTTGCCTATAAGAGACTCACCTCAGACACAAAGATACAAATAAATTAAAAATCAAGGGATGAAAAAGATATATCAAGCTGGTAACAACCAAAAAAGGGTAAGAATGGCAATATTAATTTATTATAAATAGACTTCAAGATGAAAACCAGTATAAAGGACAAGGAAAGGCATTATATGATGATAAAGGGTCAGTCAGTCAAGAAGACTGATCTAATAATAAATATCTAAGGAAGATGGGGCAATCTACTTCCATAGTGATACTGCCTTGGAAACCCAAGGAGGGGTCACTATGAGTCAGGTCCAACTCGATGGCACATAACATCAACAACAACAACATGCACCCAATGAAAGAGCTCCAAAATAAATAAAGCAAACATAACTGAATTGAAAGTAGGAATAGATGCAATAGTAGTATGAGACTTCAACACATCATTTTCAACCAAGGACAGATAACTAGGAAAAAATCCATAAGGATACAAAGTATCTCAACAACACAATCAACCACCTCAAACTCATAGACATATACAAACACTCCACCAAACAAAAACACAATACACATTCTTTTCCAGTGCACATGGACCACTCTCCAGACTAGACTGTATGGTAGGCCACAAAATAAGCCTCAATTAATTTAAAAACATCAAAATACTACAAAGCATTTTCTTGGATCATAACATAATAAAATTAGAAACAATAAGAAGACCAAGGAGGAAAAATCAAATACATGAAAACTGAATCACACACTGCAAGAAAACTACTGGGTAACAGAAGAAATAAAGTGTGGGGAAGAAAAAATTTCCTAGAAACAAATGAGAATGAAAACACAACATACCAAAACCTTTGGGACAAAGTGAAAGCAGTACTGAGAGGTCAATTTATACCAATAAATGCACACATCACAAAAGAAAAAGAACCAAAACCAACACATTAACCCAACAACTCCAAAAATTAGAAAAAGAGCAAGAAAAGAAGCCTATAGTTTTCAGAAGAAAGGAAATAATATAGATCAGACCAGAAATAAATAAAGCAGAAAACAGAAAAATAATAGAAAAAATCAGTAAGACTAGAAATTTGTTCTTCAAAAAGATTAACAAAATTGACAAACCATTGGCAAATTTAACTAAGGAAAAGAGAAGATTCAAATAATATGAATAATAAATGAACAACAGGGCCAACCAAAATAAACAAGATAATAACAGAATACTATAAAGAACTATACTCCAACAATTTAGAAAACTGAAAAGAAATGGACACATTTCTAGAAACATACAACCTTCCTAAACTAACACAGACTGAGGCAGAATATTTGAACAGATCCATAACAAAAGAAGAAATTGAGCAGGTCCTTGGGGAAAAAAAAAAAAATGTCCTGGCACAAACGGTCACTGGAGAATTCTATAAAATGTTCAGAAAAGAGCTGACATCTATCTACTGAAACTATTTGAAAACATGGAAAATGGTGGAATACTCCCAAATTCATTCTATGAAGCAAGAATAACCCTGATAGCAAAACCAGTCAAAGACGTTAATAAAAAGGAAAACTACAAACCAGTATCCCTCATGAATATAGACACAAAAATCTTCAACAAAATCCTACTAATAGAATCTAACACTATAAATATATATAAAATAATACAACATGACCAAGTGGGATTGATACCAGGTATGCAAGGATGGCTCAACATTAGAAAAACAATCAATGTAATCAATAACATAAATAAAGGCAAAGAACCACATGATCATATCAATCAATGTGGAAACGGTATTTTATTAAATCCAACACCTATTCCTGATAAAAAAAAATTCTCAGAAAAATAGAAATAGAAGGGAGATTTCTCAACACAATAAAGAGATACATGCAAAACTAATAGCCAACCTTATTTTTAGTGGAGAGAGACTCAAAGCATTCCCCTTGCAAACAGGAACCAAAGATTCTCTTTATCATCACTCTATTCAACATTGTATTGGAAGTCCTAGCCAGGGAAATAAGGCAAGAAAGAGAAATAAAAGGCATCCACATTGACAAAGAAGAAGTAAAACTATCTCTATCTACAGATGACATGATCCTATACATAGAAAAGCCAAAACACTCAGCAAGAAAACTACTAGTACTGATTGATACATTCAGTGAAGTGGCAGGATACAAGGTCAACATGCAAAAATCAATTGGATTCCTCTACATCAACAAAGAGATCTCAAAAAAAAAAAAGAAAAGAAAAAAGAAACAAGGGAAGTAGTATCATTTACAACAGCTACCAAAAGGATAAAACATTTAGGAATAAATTTTACCAGGAACACAAAAGACCTGTACAAAAGAAACTATAAAACACAACTACAAGAAACTATAAGAGACATAACTGGAAGAACATACCATATTCAAGGGTAGGAAGACTGAACATTGTGAAAATGTCAATACTATCCAAAGCTATCTATAGATTCAATGCAATTCTGATCCAGATTCCATCAACATTCTTTAAGGACTTGGAAAAACCAATCACTAATTTTATATGTAAGGCACTTGACTGCTAACCAGAAGGCTGGCGGTTCAAACCCACCAGCCACTCCTCGGAAGGAAGGTTGGGCAACCTACTTCTGTAGTGATACTGCCTCGGAAACCCAAGGAGGGGTCACTGAGTCGGGGCCGACTTGACAGCACATAACAACAGCAACAATTTTATATGTTAAGAAAAGAGTGTTCAGATAAACAAAGCACTACTGCAGAAGAAAAACAAAGTAGGATGTCTCACATGCCCAATCTCAAAACTTATACTATACAGCCATGGTAATCAAAACTATTGTTTGAAAAACTATTTTTTTTCCCCACATTTTATTTCCTGGTGTTAGGGAGGAGTGTGCCCATGACCATGTATAGGGTTAGCAGATAATGTTTCTACATGCATATTTGTATATACTGTAAGAATGTCCAGGTATATAGGAGAGTTGACAATAGGCAAGGTTGTGGTAGCTTCTTGGTCACAGCCAGCTACCTAGAGGGACCAATTAGTTGAACCTGCAGGCTTGGGACCATGGTCACAAGGGACATCAAGTTCAATTGGCATAACATACTACACAAAACCATTGTTCTACATCTTACTTTGGTGAGTAGCAACTGGGGTTTTAAAAGCTTGCAAGCAGCCATCTAGATGCAACAATGGGTCTCTCCTCATCCAAAGTAGAGAATAATGAAGAAAACCAAAGATGCATGGAAAAAATTAATGCAAGGCACTGGTAGACAATGTGATCCTCAGCCTATATGACCGTGAGACCAGAAGAACTAGATGGTGCTCAGCTACCACTGTCAACCACTCAGAAGGGGATCCGGGCAGGTGAGCCTGGATAAAGGGGGAGAACAATGTGGAACAAAACTCAAAATCATAAAAATAAATAAATAAAGACCAGGTTTGCTGGTCTGATAGAGTCTGGTGAGACCCCAGAGAGTATGGCCCTTGTTACCCTTCAGGTCTGGAACTGAACTCACTCCTGTGGCTTCCCGCCAAACAGTAGACAGGCATATGGGGTGAATATTTACATCAGGTAAGATACACACCTTGGAGCAATCAATCATGGGAGAACAGAAGGGCAGTGTTTACACAAGGAGACAGCTTAGGGGCTGGGAGTACATAGGAGGGAAGGACACAGGGAAGAGGTAACTACAGGGAGGAAGTGAAAAGACAGCTGTTACATTGTGGGGAATTGCAGTCAATGTCCTGAAAAAAAATGTGTATGAACTGCTTTATGGAAAATAAATTTGCTCTATAAATTTTCACCCATATCACAATAAAAATTTAAAAAAAAACCAAACACCTGGCATTATTAGTACATTGATAGACACATAGATCAGTGGAACAGAATTGAGAATCTAGAAATAAACCCATCCATCTATGGACAGCTGATCTTTGACAAAGGGCAGAAATCCACTAAATGGGAAAGAAGTAGTCTCTTTAGCAAATGACACTGGCAAAACTGGATATCTATTTGCAGAAAAAATAAAACAGGATCCATATCTCTCACTATATGAAAAAACTAGCCCATGGTGGACCAAAGACCTAAATGTAAGTCTTAAAACTATAAAGATCATCAAAGAAAACACAGGGGCAAATTGTGGGGTTCTGATACATGGCATAAATAGATACGAAACATGACTAAAAATGCACATACAGAAGACCGACTAGATGACTGGGACTTCCTGAAAATTAACATTTATACACTTGAAAAGAGTGATAAGAGAACCTACTGACTGGGGGAAAAATGGAAAAAGACATATCAGACAAGGGGCTAAATTCTAGATTTTATAGAAAACTTCAACACCTTGACAACAAAAAAAGGCAAACAATCCAATTAAAAAACAGGCAGAGGACATGAACAGACGAAGAAGACATCCAAGTGGCTAATAAACACGTGAGAAAATGTTTGCAAAGATTAGCCATTAGAGAGCTCCAAATCAGAATAACAATGAGATATTATCTCACCCCAGCATTAATAGCAAAAATCAAAAAAGCAGAAAACAGCAAATACTGGCAAGGGTGTGGAGATTCTAAAACCTTCATACACTGCTGATGGGACTGTAATATGGTTCAACCACTGTGGAAAATGGTATGGCACTTCCTTAAAAAGGGGGAAATAGAAACACTGTTTGATCCAGCAATCCTCCTACTAGGCATATATCTTAGACAAATAATATCTGTGACATGAACACATATATGTGTATCCATGTTCACTGCATCATTAGTCACAATAGCAAAAAAAAAAAAACTAAGTGCCCATCAACAGAAGAATTGATAAATAAACTATGGTACATATACACAATGGAACACTATGTAACATTAAAGAATGAATCTGCCAAGCTCCTTATAACATAGATGAACCTGGAGGACATTATGCTGAATGAAATATATCGATCACAAAAGGTCAAATATTATATGAGAACACTACTGTAAAAAGTCAAGAAAAGATTTACAGAGAAAGAATCATTATTTGAAGGTTACTAGGGATGGGATAGGAAGGAAGGATAAATCATTAACTAGAGAGTAGACAAGTTTTAACTTGGATGAAGGGAAAGGCAATATACAATAAAGGTGAAGTCAACGCAAAATGATCAAGGCAAAGGCAGACACTAGGAGTGGCACAAGAGTTAAAGGCACCAAAGGTAAATACTAGTACATACACAATCTACAATAACAGTAATAACATAATCTACAACTGGGTGCAAACACAGATACTCAGGCTGAACAGGTGGGAAGGCAAATAAGATTACACTCACAAATATATATAGGTTTCACAGGGGATATTTCTACATATGTGTTTATACATGCTGCAAATATATCCATGGATATAGTAGAGCATACAGGGAGAAAAGTAAGAAAACTTCTCAGCCATACACAAACTCCTTAAGGAAATGAGTTGCTGGGCCTGGAGACTCAGGACCACAGTCCTGGAGGACCCTAAGGTCAATTGACATAGCATAGTCCACAAGGACAATGTTCTACATCCTAGTTTGGTTAATAACAACTGGGGTCTTAAAAGCTTGTGAGCAGTCAGCCATCTAAGTTGCAACTATTGGTCTCTCCCTCTCCAGTGCAAAGAAGAGTGAAGAAGATCAAAGACACAAGGAGATAATTAGTTCAAAGGACTAATGGATCATGTGAACCCCAGCCTCTAGGACCCTGAGTCCAGAAAAGTAAATGGTACTTGGCTACCACTGCTGACTACTCTGAAAGGGATCACAATAGGAAGTCCTGGATAGAGTGGGAGAAAAAGGTGGAACAAAACTCAAAATCATAAAAAACAAGAAAAACATGGGGCTTACTGTTCTGATAAACTGGTGGAACCCCCGAGACTATGGCCTTTAGCTACCCTTCAAGCCAGGAACTCTCCCCTGTGGCTCGGCTTCCAGCCAAATAACAGACAGACCTATAACATGAACAATAACACTAGGGAAATTCACACTCATTAGAACAATCAATTATATGAGATCAAAAGGACAGCATTTGCCCAGGGATAAACCTCAGAAAGCAGGGAGAGAAAGGAAAGAAGGATAAAGGAAAATAATAACCACAGGGAGGAAGGGGGAAGAATGTTGTAACACTGTGGGGATTGCGATCAATGTCACCAAGCAAAATGTATATGAATTGTTGAATGAAAAACCAATTTGCTCTGTAAACTGTCACCCAAACCACAATAAAATAAAAATAAATAAATAAATCAGGAGTTAGCACAGAAAAGAAAAAGAATTAATCTAAAGGTAAACAAGGATTCAGTTTATTAATTGATTGACTGATTCATTCATTCAACTATAATTTACTGAACTCCTGCCATGTGTTAAGTCAGTGTTGTGCCAGAGTCCCCATAAGCTGTAGCGAACTAGTTGTTTATAGTCTGGTTAGCTTGACATTTCTCAAGCTAAAAAAACTGAGAAAAAATTTCAAGTCTTGAATTGTAGTATTGAAGGATTATATGGGCAAAATATTAAATGATGCAGGAAGCACCAAAAGAAGATGGAAAGAATACACAGAGTCATGGTGCCAAACAGAATTAGTTGATGTTCAATCATTTCAGGTTGGAGCATATGATCAAAACAACTGGTACTGCAGGAAGAAGTCCAAGCTGCACTGAGGGAATTGGCAAAAAGCAAGACTCCAGGAATTGAAGGAATACTCACTGAGATGTTTCAACAACAACAACAAAATGGATGCAGCACTTGAGGCACTTACTCCTCTATGCTGGGAAATTTAGAAGACAGTTATCTGGCCAGCTGACTGGAAGAGATCCATATTTGTGCCTATTCCAAAGAAAGGTGGTCCAACAGAATGTGGAAATTATTGAACAATATAATTAATATTGGGAGCTCTGGTGGCGTAGTGCCTAAGGCATTTGACTGCTAACCAGAAGGCTGGCAGTTCAAACCCACCAGCCACTCCTTGGAAGGAAGGCTGGGCGATCTACTTCCATAGTGATACTGCCTCAGAAACCCAAGGAGGGGTCGCTATGAATTGGATCCAACTTGACGGCAGTGGGTTTGGTTTGGTTTGTTTTTTATCATTAATATCACACACAAGTAAAATTCTCTTGATAATTCAAAAAGAGGTGCAGCAGTTTATTGACAGGGAACTTCCAGAAATGCAACCTGGATTCAGAACAGAATGTGGAATGAGAGATATCATTGCCAATGTCAGATGAATCTTAGCTGAAAGCAAAAAATCCAGAACGATGTTTACTTGTGTTTTATTGACTATACAAAGCCATTTGACTGTGTGGATCATAACAAATTATGGATAATATTGCAAAGAATGGGAATTCCGGAACACTTAATTGTGCTCATGAGGAACCTGTACATAGACTAAGAGGCAGACATTCAAATAAAACAAGGAGATATTGCATGGTTTAAAATCAGTATGGGTGTGTGTCATGGTTGTATCCTTTCACCATACTTATTCAATCTGTATGCTGACCAAATAATCCGAGAAGCTGAACTATATGAAAAAGAACTCAGCATTAGTATTGGAGGAAAACTCCTTAACAACCTTTGATATGCAGATGACACAACCTTGTTCGCTGAAAGTGAAGAGGACTTGAAACACTTATTAATGAGGATCAGTATAGATTACACCTCAACATAAAGAAAACAAAAATCCTCACAGCTGGACCAATAAGCAACATCATGATAAATGGAAGAAAGACTGAAGTTGTCAGGAATTTCATTTTACTTGGATCCATAATCAATACTCATGAAAACAGTAGTGAAGATATCTGGAGGATATCATGTTTGGTAAAGTGGAGGGTCAGCAGAAAAGGTGAAGGCCCTCAATGAAATAGACTGACACAGTGACCACAACAATGGGCTAAAGTATAGCAAGCATTGTGAGGCTGGCACAGGACCAGACAGTGTTTTGTTCTGTTGTACATAGGGTTGTTATGAATCAGAGCCAACTCGATGGCACTACTACCAACAACAACAATGTTAGAGCCATGTCACATCCCCAGGTCATGGTGCTAACAACTGTAGAATACTTGCAAAGCCACCTACTCCTGATACTTACCCAATGCAGGATCCTCTTCCACAATATTTCTGAAGATTGTCACTTGGCCTCTAGGTCAGTGATTCTCAACCTTGGCTGTGCATTAGGGGTTTTAAAAAATCCCATACTAAAAACAGAATCTTTGGGACATAAGTAGGGTGGCCTACTGCCTCGATTTTCATTCTATTATACATAGGGTCACTATGAGTCAGAATTGACCTATGGCATCTAACAACATCAGAATTTATAAGGAGTCTAGAAACATGAAGAGGTATTCCTGGCTGAGGGAAGAGCTTGAGCCAAGGCACTGAGGCAGGCCACTCCATGGAGTGCTAGAGAATGACAAGTTGCCCCATGTAGCCTTGAAATTGGATATATAAAAACTGTGATGGGAGCAAGCTAGAATTGTGTAGGGACCAGGGTTTGGCTGACCTTGCCTGTCAAGTTAAGGACATTGATGACTCTGGAGAAGTGGGAAAACATTTTAGAATAATTATTCTGGTAATTCTTACTGAAGGCATTTGAATAAATTGAAGACAGGGAGATGAGAAGTAGGCTATTTTAATAATTTAGACAGGACTATCTGGGGTAGGAGGAGCTCTGGTAGTGTAGTGCCTAAGACACTTGACTGCTAACCAGAAGGCTGGCAGTTCAAACCCACCAGCCACTCCTCAGAAGGAATATTGGACAATCTACTTCCATAGTGATACCGCCTCAGAAACCCAAGGAGGGGTCGCTATGAGTCAGGTCCAACTTGACGGCACCTAACAACAAGAACAACATCTGAGGTAGGAAAATAAGGTTTTGATGGTAAGAAATGTAGATTTAGGTCTGGAGAGTCTGAGTTTTAATCTATGTTACAAAGGCAATCATTTGTCTCCAACTCTTTTTACAGGGCCACCTTCGAACAGTCAAGAATCATTCATTGGTTGCAAGCAACAGACACCAACTTAAGATAAGTAGAATTAGCATTTATCAGAGGGTTACAAAGCAGCTCACAGAATCTAAAGGATGACTAAAGAGACAGCTTTGAAAGGATCACATCACAGTAGCTCTGAAGCTGCAAATAGCACTCAGGGAGAATTTCTGTAGAACATATGGATGAATCTGCTCCAACTCTTTTTCTCCAGTATTTTTGTTACTCCACCACCCATCTGTTCGTTTGTTGTTCTTTGGTGGCTTGTCTGTTACTGTGATGCTGGAAACTATACCACTGGTATTTCAAATACCAGCAGGTCAACCCCTGTGAACAGATTTCAGCAGAGCATCCGAACTAAGACAGACTAGGAATAAATGCCTGATGATCTATTTCTGGAAATTAGCCAATGAAAATACTATGGCTCACAACAGAACATAACACTGGAAGAAGAGCCATACAGTGGCCACCACAATGGACTTAAGCATCCCAACTATTGTGAAGATGGCACAGGGCCAGGCAGTGTTTGATTCTGTTGTCCATGGAGTCACTTCGAATCAGAGCCAACTCAACAGCAATCAACATTTTTATCACTAGGCTCAGGATTCAAATCTTACAGAGAGCACTTCTGATGACCTAGCTTGGGTTAATTTCTTGCTCCTTAGCTACAAGAGGGTAGGTCACTCTGATGACAGTGCCACCAAATTCTCCAATCAGGTGTGTATTCCCTTGAGGGCAGGAACTCAGGTTGTCTCATTCATCACGTATCCTCAGTCCCAGAAGGGTGCCAGACATTGAAAATGTGCATCATAATCTATTAGACAGAGGAGGTCAGGTAGAAAAAGTAACAGATGACCACCCCCACCTTCATGAGCTCCTATCACACACCACTGACATTTTTTCCTGCCCAGGATGCCCGGCAGTGACAGAACACTGAGTGCACCATCAGGTGTTTAGAGGACTTGCTAATCCATCTTCAGCTCCTCTTTAGCCCAACTGATGCCTGAGTATCAATTTTTCAACTCTCCCAGGGGACTCTTTCTAGAATTTCTTGAAGCTGATTATGATTTCCTGTTGGATGAGAAGTTCAAGAGTTTAGCTTTATACTTGTTTATACTTTTTATTCAAAATGTGAGTTTATTTCTTCCAGAAGTTATTTTTCATCATCTTTTCACTCCCCAAGCTCTTGCACCATGAGCCTTCCTTCCTGCTATTGGCCCTATAAATATTATGTCCCTGGAGAGTTACTGAGGAGGTGAGGAAGAGGTGGTGATTATTTATTGACATTTTTTGTAGTTTTTGTAATTTTTTTCCCATCTGGGCACTGTTGAAGCATCTACAGTGGGCAGTGTTCCCTCTAACATGAGGTGCCTTCCTAGAGATCCTGGCCATTGTTAAATTCAGATCTATCCCCAAGTTTTATAACATGGGTTCCAAAGAGGGGGAGGGGGAAGCTGCTGATATCCAAAGGAAAGCAAGCTCTTTGCTCCAGGCATTAGATTTAAATACACTTAAAAAAAAAACCAAAAATTACCTGTTTGGCATGAAATTGCTACTTTTCTAATCAAACTGACTCAGCTCTGTTTATGGCTCAACATCAATATTAAGGCATCATAAAACTAAAAGTTTATAGTCCCTAAAAAAGCATTGAAAAATGTATGCATCCTATAACTTCTAAAATATGTTGACTAGATTTTTTCCATATGGGTAATAAGAATAGTTTGTGGAGGTGATAGATGTGCTGAAAAGCTAAAGGGAAATTTTTCCCTGCTTCCATTGTGAGGTTTAGGTTGTTGGGAGCCTCCATGGTCATCCTCCCCCGTGCTGGCTTAAAACACTTCACAAATTCCCATTGCTGTTAGAATAAAATCCAGACTCTGGACCACTGCCTTCAAGGCTTCTCATGACTAGGTGCCTGTCTTCCTCCACTCACCACCTCACTCACTGCACTCGGCCAAACTGGCCACCTTCTCTTCTTTAAGCTCTGTCTACAGAGGCCACTTGCACTTGTTGTCTGTCAGCCTGCCACATTCTCCCCTTTGCTGTTCATCTGTTGTCTCTTTGTCTTCCTTAGGTCACAATTAAAATGTCACCTCCTCAAAGACCTGTTCAGTTCTCCCAGGCACTCTCCATCACACCACCCTGTTCATTTTCATTAAACTTATCTCAATCTGAAAACAACTTGTTTGTGCATTGTTTTGGTGTTGATTCCCTGCCTCCTATGCAGAATGTGAGTGCCATGGCAGAGTGACCTGCTTGTCTATTTCATGTGGTATTTCAGTGTCTTGCAAAAAGCCTGGCATTTGTTAGCAACTCAATCTACAGCTGCTTTCATGGACAATGGCAGACTAAGGAATTGTGACAGAGACCTGTGCTCACAAAGCTAAATATTTACTACCTGGCACTTTACAAGAAAGTTTGCCAATCCCTGGGCTGAAGTAATAAGGCAAAGTTGAGTAAGCACAACAGTAGAACTCTTGGAATGTGACTCTTAGTCACATTGGGAGAGGGGCTGGTGACAATTTGAGGAATGGTCTAGCCATTCTGTCCTCTTACACTGCTCCCTTAGGCCCAGCCTAGAGCTGATCTTCTTTTCTAAACTCTGGTCCTTGTTGTAAACTCACTGAGCAGAGAGAAGAAAGTAAGTGCCCTGCAGAAGCTAGATCCCAGCCCCTACCATCTTCCTTGGCCACACTCTCAAAACAAGTGCTAAGATTTCTGATCTAAAACAAGTCGCAACTTAGAACTGGGAGTCTAACCACATGGGATGGAGCTTGACATGGCGTCTTACATTGTTATCATTTCCCTCTTTCTTACACATGTTATTAATAACCCTCACTCTCAAAATTGATACTAATTCGTTTTCACCTCAATGTGGTTGTAGGACATTCCCAAAGTTCTCAGCTTGGTATGATAGAAAGTCCCAGAATGATCAGAGTCCAATAAATCTCAACTCTGTCACTGTGAACTGAATGACTTTGGGAACATGACATGATTTCTCTCACTTTTATTTCTTCATCTGTAAATAGGAGAGTGATTGGAAGGATTATTGTGAGAATTCAATAAGATGACAGGTATGAAACTGCCAAGCACATTCCACAAATGCCAGCTTCCTGTCTTTGGTCCATTTGCACCACCTGACAACAACAGTCTTTCCTCTAAAGGCCAAGCTTCTGAAGTTTGTATTTCTGCTCTCCTCCACACCCCTCACACTCTCTGCTTCAGCATGAGAAACAGGCTCCGACAGGCTCCAATCTATTTTGAACAGACAACTGTGTTAAAGTGTCAGATTCTCAAAGTACAACCACAGTCATTTCATCATTTGGGAAAAAGACCTATTCTTTGGAAGATGACGTGAGTTTAGCCTATTTTAAATAATCAGTTCCAGAATGTGTGTCCCAGTCTTAGGTCATTCTCACTTCTGAAGGATCTCTGGAGATAAGGTCAGTTCCAGCACCAATCAGGGAGCCTCATAGTTTGCTCCCAGACTGAGTCTGTCTTCCTGAGGCCCACAGATGGCATCTAAGATTTCCAGAACTCCATGGTTCATATCTTCTGTTTACTGACCCCATTTTCATCAGCCACAACCATTTCTACAGGCCCAGACACAGAGGCCTTAAGATGAGTTAGCAAGCGCATTTATTATAGTGTTGTTTATTATGGCAAAATATTGTTGGACATTTCATTATTTACAACAACAACAAAAAAAAAAAAAAAAGGAGCTCTGGTGGCTTAGTGCTTAAGGCATTTGACTGCTAACCAGAAGGCTGGTGGTTCAAATCCACCAGCCACTCCTTAGAAGAAAGATTGGGCAATCTACTTCTATAGTGATACCACCTCAGAAACCCAAGGAGGCGTCGCTGTGAGTTGGATCCCACTCCACAGAAAACAGAGACTAGATAAATCAGTCATGGTATATCCAGAAAATGGACAACTGTGCAGTCATTACAATGTGTAATAGATCTGCATTCATTGAAATGAAATGACATTAAGTGAAAACAATGTGGCATTGGTGGGTCAGTGATAGAATTCTTGCCTTCCATGCAGAAGTCCCAGGTTCTAGTCCCAGCCAATGCTGCTATTATACTGAACAGGTTTCTGTGGAGTTCCCAAACTAAGATGATCTAGAAAGAAAGGTCTGGTGATCTACTTCTGAAAATTCAGCCAATAAAATACCTGTGAATCAAATGGTTCAATTGCAACCAATCATGGTGCAGGGCCAGGCAGTGTTTGATTCCACTGTACATGGGGTTTTTATGAGTTCAATGACAGCTAACAACAACAACAAATGAAAACAGATTTCATGATCACATGGATAAAACAATCTATTTATTTTTAGTTTATAATATAAATATTTATTCATGTATGTGTATTTGGTTAGGAAAAAGTCTAAAATTCTAAGAAGTTAATAGTGGTTTCCTCTGGTTGTTACATTATAGATGGATTTCATTACCTCTTTTATATATTTGTGAATTTTCTGAAATATATATTATTTATATTTAAGAATTTCCTTTGTAAAAAGAAAAGTATATAATGCTATTTCCCACTTAGATGAAATTAAAAATGGGATATCTCCTTCTCCTACATAAGCATGTAAATAAAGGTGTGGTGATGGCAAAGAGTACATGACTAACTTCCAAGTCTTGGTTTAGTCTTTTAATATGTAAGGACTATGAGTTTACAGACTTTTACACTTGTGAGATATATAAATTAGAAGGTGCTGCAGAGACCACATTTTCTGAGGGAAGAATGTGAGGGCTAAAACAGCTATGTAGCTGGCTGTGGTCTCATAGTCATCCTGGAACCCTTCTTCTCATTCTTGGTTGTGTCTCATGTCCTGATTCTCCAACCTTCAACTCTGGAGGACACTGATTTAGGCCCAACCCCTTTTCACTATCAGTTTCCTACTTGGTCACCAGCTTCTTATGGCCATCCACACCCTGGCATGACTGGTAAGTGGTCCTGTTCTAGACCAAAGGGGATCTTTTGTTATCAATTAGAAAGAACACTGACTGAGGTTTTGTAGTACCATGTTCTCCTCTGAACTCTGAACCCTTCCACTGCTGCTGGCTTGAACCT
The DNA here is from genome assembly GCF_000298275.1 of Orycteropus afer afer. Classification (NCBI taxonomy): domain Eukaryota; kingdom Metazoa; phylum Chordata; class Mammalia; order Tubulidentata; family Orycteropodidae; genus Orycteropus; species Orycteropus afer. The sequence continues at coordinate 21,080,173 of NW_006921602.1, forward strand.
TCATGAACCTCAGCTTGCTCATCACAGCCATTAATATAACTATGCAAGGTTTTGCTCCAAAAAATCACATGACATCACTGTTAGGTGTGTTGACTTTGATTATTTAATGGATCTTCTGCTCAAAAAGTTCCAACATATTGACTTTTTCACCAAAAACTAGCCTCTCAAGAAAGATTCCAGAAACTCTAATACCATGAAAAGGAGAATGAATGTGCTTTAAGTGTAAAAGTTATAACTGATAGAAAGAAAAATAATCATCAACACAATTTCATGACTTCATGAATCTTTAAGCATACAAAGAACAATATTTTCCTTAGTTAAAGCTACATGAAATATTTCCCCCCACCCTTTTTAAAAAAAAAAAAAAAAACAATCTACTCTCCTCAGAACCCATCCAGAGTGGCTTCTCTGGGTCTCAGTTACCACTTTCTGCATGTTCTATCTTTTGCTATAGTGATATAAGGCAAAAATGTAAATTAGATCATGTTAAGGACTGAATTGTGTCCCCCCAAAATAGGTGTTGAAAATCCCAGCCTCTATGCCTGTGGTTATAATCTCATTTGGGAATAGGTTGTCTTTGTTATGTGAATGAGGTAGGATTAGTGTAGGGTGTGTCTTCAGTCATTCTCTTACAAAATATAAAGAAGATTAGGCAAGCCCTGATGGAGGAAGATAGATGATGCCAAGCCACATGGAGATCTCCAAGGAAGCAGGAAACAGAAGCTGAAGAGACCAGGACCATCTCCCAGAGCCAACAGAGAGATAAAGACTTCCCCTAGAGCTTGTTGTTGTTGTTGTTGTTGTTGTCGTTGTTATGTGCTGTCGAGTCGGACCCGACTCATAGCGACCCCTCCTTGGGTGATACTCCCCTAGAGTAGTTGTTGTTGTTATGTGCCATCAAGTCGGACCTGACTCATAGCGACCCCTCCTTGGGTTTCCGAGGCAGTATCACTACAGAAGTAGATTGCCAAAGCTTCCTTCCGAGTTGTGGCTGGGGGGGTTGAACCGCCAGCCTTCTGCTTAGCAGTCAAGTGCCTTAGCCACTATGCTACCAGAGCTCCCTTCCCCTAGAGCTGGCACCCTAAATTCAGACTTCCAGACTACTAAATTGTAAGAAAACAAATTTCTGTCTGTTAAAGCTATCCAGTTGTGGTATTTGTTTGATAGTAGCACTAGATAACTAAGATAGCACCCTAAATGAGGAAGCAGAGACTAAACAGACAATTTTGACACAGAATACCAAAGGTAAGTATAAGTTGCTGTGAAAGGTCATAGTTGGGGGAACTAAATCAGAACTGAGGGGTCAAGGAAGAATTTTTGGAGGGACTGTTATCTAAGCTCAGTCCTAAAATGCCAGTTAGACTGAGCCAGGCAAGGAAGGGAATTTAGAAGGCCCAGAATTCAGATACGTCACTTTTCAAATGGACACTTCTATAAAAACTAAAAGTCTGAGGTAAATCCTAGAAGCAGAGAAATAGCATAAGTTATAGCCTGCAGAACTCAGCTACCCTTGAGTGCCATATTTCATGGACTTTTCACCACAACTGCTTTCATTTCAGATCCCTGTTGACTTAAGCCCTGCCTCACCTTTGTGATCAGCATGGACTAGAAGAACATGGGAACATTTTCTTTTACATAAACAAGAGAATTTGCAATCCAGGTGGTGGTACCCAAACCCAATTCCTGACATACCTCCTAAAATGAGCCATCCTGCCCAGATATAAGGAAAGGCCCTGTGGGGGAGGGGTACTCCACATACTCCTTGATGAATAACTATGTCCCAAGGCATGACAGCAGCCTACTTCCCTGCCATGTCAAAATGCTGGTGAAAACTAACACCCTATACGTCACATCTCACCACCTGCCTGGAACTGGCACCTCTGGTCTTTCTTCTCCCTCTCAGTTCTGAGCCCCAGTGGGGAAAGTCTGTCAGCTAGAGCCCATCCATCACAAGGCATTTGTCCCAAATCAAAGCCCCCCTGCACTCTATTAACACTGCTCAGGACATTTCCAGATTATCAGGGGTTTGTTAGCCAGTCAAAGCAATGGACTGGGCAGACTGCCTGGGGAGGGAGCCGACAATTTACCAAGAATCCAGGAGGGACAGCATTTGGATGAACCTGGAAAGATGAGGCACAACTGCCAGATCTTCAAGACAGCAGTCATTTCCACTGCCCTCCACCAAACACACACACACACACACACACACACACACACACCAATGTCCCGTTTCAAAATAAAGCAAAGAGGCAAAAGGAGCTGAAAAGTGGAATTCTATTTTGCAAGCTAAAACTCTTCATGTTTGTAGATGAGTGCATCCTCACCAATTCCACCCACAGTTGTGAAGTGGTGGTTGAACTTCCAGTATGGGTGAGAATAATACTTTGAGTTAGACAACCTGGCCTGGAACCCTGCTCAGTTTTACCTCTCTGAGCCTCAGTTTGCTCAGCTTCAAAATGGGAGCAATACAGTAATACTTAGAGGGTTGTCATGAAGATTAAGTAAGATAAGGTATATAAGGACACCCAGCACAGTGTCTGGGAGCTCTGGTAGCATAGTGGCTAAGACACTTGCCTGCTAACCAGACAGCTGGCGGTTCAAACCCACCAGCCACTCCTCGGAAGGAAGGTTGGGCAATCCTACTTCCGTAGTGATACTGCCT
>NW_006921602.1:21083494-21092061 GCF_000298275.1 Orycteropus afer afer
ATGGATTTGCTGGGTTGTGGTTTTTTTGGTTTTTTGGTTTTTTTTTTTTTTTTTTTTTTGGTGCATGTTTCTCATTTTGATATTATATCATGAACAGCTGTAAGGATAATGTTAATTGTCCCTTCTGGAAACATTAATCACCAGGGTTTATTTATTATTTGGTTTAAGTATTTAAAAGTTAAAGCATTTCCAAGCTGTCACCATTAAAATATTTCTAATACTGCAAAAGAGCAATTATTTCAGAGAGGCTTTTCTTAAAATTTCCACTTAGGAAAGAAAATAGTAACTAATGTTCTATTGGTTTGATCAATAACACTGAAAGATTCATCAGAATAGTTCTTTTTATTATTATTATTGAGAAACAAAAATTTTGCCATATAAAAGTGGAGGATAAGTTTTGATTATCTTGGGTGATACTGATATGATAGACATATGGCAGGTTCTGCAACACTAAAGCAATCATACCTTGCAGTCATATGTTGTTGTTGTTGTTGTTATGTGCTGTCAAGTCGGCCCCGACTCATAGCGACCCCTCCTTGGGTTTCCGAAGCAGTATCACTACAGAAGTAGGAATGCCCAACCTTCCTTCCGAGGAGTGGCTGGTGGGTCATATAGCACTTTGCAAAGTGTTTTCTTTGTTTTTTATCTCAACGTCACCATTGTCCTATGAGTAAGCATTTGTTTGGTTTAACTGATTGATGAAGAAACTGACACTGAGATAGTTTATGTCGCTTAGGGACAACGAGTCAATTGACTTCTTGTATTGTGCATATGCCCAGAGCTTCCACTAGCCCAGACCATGTGAATTTAAGAGAAGGAAGGCCTGGGCCACCTGGCATGGCAACCTGAAAGCAGGCTATGTTTCAGTACTCTCACCCCTTGCAAGGCAGCTTTGTCAATGAATAGTCTACGGAGCCACACAAGAAGGCCCTGGTGATAGGTCTTGGGGACACAACAATGGACCCAAAAGGGCACAGTCTTGGCCACCCACTAATAAGAGTCATAAGGAACAGGAACTCACATATTTGAATTTCAGGCCAATGTATTCTCTCCTACCCTGTGCCTTCTTCCTGATTACATTTCAAATTTTAAATTTTTCATTAACAGCTCAATAAATAAAATCCACCTAGAGTCAGAATGAACAGGAATGTCTCAGTTCTACTGGCCAGCCTCTTCTTGGTAGTCAATGCTAAGTGTGGCGTTTGCTAGTTAGAAATGTGCCATAAAAAATCATCAAATTTCATTATGCTGAGTGAAATAAGTCACTCACAGAAGGACAAATAGTACATTAGTTCATTATTGTAAAAAGTCAAGGAAAGGTTTTATATGGAAGGGAACTTTCTTTGTTGGTTACCAGGGGTGGAAAGGGAGGGGAGAGAACACTGCAAATATTAAATAATAATAATAATAATGTAAAAAATCATCAAATTTTCTTTTCCTGCATATTACAGTCTGATATGTAGAAAACACAGAAAAACAATTTGTCCAGTCCATATGAACTTGAAAAGAAATTATTTAATGCAATCTTAAGAGAGCCATGTGGCAAACCAGCTAATTATGAAATTTGTCATTAAAGTGCAATAAAAAAACGAATTAGGTTTTTTGTTTTGTTTTGTTTTGTTTTCCCTCAACTAATCATTTAAATGGACTTTGCAGTTGTATCTTTAGACATGAGATCCCAGGGTGTTGAGAGGTTAGAATTTTCCCTGGAGACACAATAATAAGGAAATGTAAGAATGCTGAAAGAATTCGAAACATGACTTTATGGAAACTGGGTTGGGACCATCTCAAAGGAAAAATAAAGGGTGTTCTATTCCTCCAATGACTGTGCTTCCCTTAGTTTGGCTTCCTTTGGGGTTCACATGGGGAGTTATCCTTGGCAGAGCTCCATTGCATATGCCATTATTTCCTTTCTGATCCTAATGATGGGATTATTTGTTCCCCTGAAGCCTGGCAGAAAAGACATACCACAAACAGTACGCCATTTCTTTGACCTGGGATGGGGTCAGAAGCACAAGGATTGAGTTTTAAACTGAAGATTAGTTTTCATAAAATAAGGTTACCGGCAGTGCTAAGTTTCCAAACTCAAAAGAGCACACTTAGGTCTTCCCATGCTCTTTCTATCTGAAGCACTGCTACTCACCTGTTCTGGAATGGCTGATTGGCCTCGTGTGTGGCCATACTATGATGGGCATGAATTGAGCTCTGATACAAATAGAAGGGGCTATTTTTCCATTTTAATTAAATTGTTTGGCGATACCTTCAACTGGCCCTCGGAAAGGCTGGAGGATGTTGTTGTTCTTATTTACCATCGAGTCGGCCCCGACTCATAGCGACCCCTCCTTGGGTTTCTGAGGCAGTATCACTACGGAAGTAGGAATGCTCAACCTTCCTTCCGAGGAGTGGCTGGTGGGTTTGAACTGCCAGCCTTCTGGCTAGCAGTCAAGTGCCTTAGGCATGATAGCAAGGTGTAAAGAAAAGAGTCTAGGCTTTAGAGCCAACCTGCATCATTATCTTCCTGAGTAGTGACCTTGACAAGACACTCATCTCTCCGGAGCCTCAACTTCCTCCTCTGTAGAAGACAGACAGTAACACCTTCCTTTAGAAAACAAAGAGCAGCAGCAACAAAATTCTGAATTGCAGGGTTCTTATAAAGCTTAATAGAGATAATGACTATCAGCTCCCTGCCACTTCAGACTCAACATTTAGTAGTTAAGAATGTCATCATCTCAATTCTGACTGGGATTTTTCTGGCAATTATTCTAGGATCTGGGATTGCTTCTTATCAGGAAAAAGAATATTTCCTGTCTGCCATGCCTTCTCACCTCTATGGACTTCCTTCCCAAGAGGAGACTTGAGGAACAAAGCCCTTTCTCAGGACTCTTATACCCCTCTGTGGAAATTGGACATGGTCAATGCCACCGCAGAGGGCAGGGTTCTGGAGTGTGACAAACATAATGGTCTGAGCTCCATAGGTCCCATTTATGGACTGAGAAGAATAACTAGGGAATCCATCTGTCCACTTCCTCATGACCTTCCTCCTTTTTCCAAGTTTCCTCCCTGATGTGAACAAGATCCCTTCCAGTGTCCTTGTTTTTGACCTTCAAAGCTGAGAACACACTTTGATTGTTTGTTCGTATTCCTGAAAGAGAATCTTTGGGGTTGCAGCAGATGGAAAAAAGCTGTTAGGACATAGTACTATGCCCAGAGAGAGGCTGCCCCTCTCTCCACAGTGGGGTAGGGTTTGGATAGGAAGCTTCAGCCCTGCTGAAGCCACTCCCTGGCAGGAACCTGGAAACAGTAAGCACTGAGGTTCAGTATAAAATAGTGAGGGAAATCTATTCTCCATTTATCTTTGTCTTCACCCTCAGGTCTAGTCATCTCCAGCTGGGTCTGAACCCTTCTCTCTGAATCTCATTCTCTCTCTCTCTCTCCTTCACACTCACTCACACGTGCTTTATTCCCTGTATTCTTTCTCTATATTTCAGCTTCACAGCTCTTTCCCCTTTGGCTTTCCCTCGTCCTTTCTTATGCTCTGTGTTCTTTCTTGCCTCCATCTCCTTCTTCTACTGTATAATCAGAATTCCAACACCTTCAGGTCTGGAGACTATAGAAGGAGGCAGCCCTGAGATCCAGAAAAACTGGGCAGCCCCTTTGTGGTCCAAGAAAGCGCCAATGGCCAAGCTTAAAATAGGCCTTAGTCTTGGCTCCCTCTTCTCCCCACCCCCACTACTATCAATTAGAAGCAGTGTAAGGCTAAATACCACTGTTCATGGGGCAAACCTTCCTAACTGGAAATCATTAGCTTTCTACTTTTTTTTTTTTTTTTAAATAAATCATGGTCTAAATAACCAAATAATGAATCTCTCACTAAGCAGCACAATCAATCTTCATAACCTGCGGAAATACGCTCTGGAAAGATTGTATTTTACTGCTGTTGAAAACCTCAGTTTCATCAAATAAAGGAACAAATTGCCATTCAGGAAATTATTCTTGGGCTAAAATATGCAATCAACACTTAGCTTCCCACCTGTGCAGTCCTAGAATGCACGTAGGGTAATGACATTTCACATGGAGCTTGTTATACTCCTGACCCAGGAGAAGGGTTTTCATATTTTCAATTTGTAATGTCTGGCAAGATTCCCAAAGTAATTTTCAATTAAAGTCCCTGGTACTTGTCAAACATGACCAAGAAAACTTGATTCCCCAAAAGATGGAATAACTTCATTAGGGGGAGACTTGTTCACTTCATCAAGTATTTCTGCTGAATGTGCAAATACAGTGTTCTTTTCTTGTCCAAACACTATAATTAAAAAAAAAAAAAAAAAGTCATTTTCTGTCTCCTCAACAACTCAAAACTCAACTCATTGCCGTCATGTCAGATCCAACTCATAGCAACCCCTATTTGGGTTTCCAAAGCGGAATGACTAGGAAAGTAGATTGCCCAACTTTCCTTCCAAGGAGTGGCTCATGGGTTTGAACCACCAGCCTTCTGGTTAGCAGTCAAATGTCTTAGGTACTATGCTGCTAGAGCTCCTATTGTGGTTGTTGTTGTTGTTGTTATGTGTCATCGAGTTGGACCCAACTCATAGTGACCCCTCTTTGGGTTTCCGAGGCAGTATCACTACGGAAGTAGATTCCCAACCTTCCTTCCGAGGAGTGCCTGGTGGGTTTGAACCGCCAGCCTTCTGGTTAGCAGTCAAGTGCCTAAGGCACTATGCTACCAGAGCTCCCGCTAGAGCTCCTCGTAAAGACAAATTTGAGGTGGTGGTGGAGGTTTGTCTAGTTCATTCTGGTGCTGTCCCTCTCATTTTGGGGGGCTCTGCTGCTGCTTCCCCATTCTTGCCATGTCTGTTCATTCCTTTAGTTGATCCTACATTCCTGGGTGGCTTAAGGGAGGACGGTTGATCCAAACTGAACCAATCATAGTTCTCCAGAATGATTCATACTGAACTTTCTATTCTCTCTGTTGTGTTGCTTCTTATATTGGTCCAGAGTTGGCTTGTAAGAAAACCCATGGGAGGGAGAAAAGCCATAATGCAAAGAAACCCAAAATCCAGAATTTTGAGTAGACAACTCTGAACAAATTTAAATCCCTAGTTCCATCTTTCCCAAGAGCCAGATTTTGCCCTGCCTTTCTCTGGCAGATTTTGAAACCAAAACTTGCCTTTGTTTCACTTAACTTTATTCATATAGACTTTTTATACTTTCCACCATTAGTTAAGAATCCTGATTAATTCGTAAGTGATACCAGTATGAAGAGGTATCAGCATAATAAAAATTAATAAGGTTAAGAAACAATTCTGCACTTTTCTTACTGTCTACTGATTCGATCAGTAATTTTATATTGTGCATCTATGGTGGGCCAGACATTCAAGGTACATAGTTGAATAAAATACGGTTACAGACCTCAAGAGGCTCACAAGCTAGTAAGGAATACAGACACATAAACAAGTCCATTGTTATAACAGAGGTTCATAGGATAATCTAAAATGCAATGAAAGTGATTAATTGCAGCTAGGGTGTTCAGAAAGACTTCATGAAGAAGACAGCACTTTTGCTGAGCCTTGAAAGGTATATTCAATTGCAATACGTAGAGAAAGGTGTAAGAGTGTTTGGCCCAGGCAGAGGAAGTATGTGCTAAATATCAAACACTCAAGCATGTGTGGCATTTTCCCAGAAACATTCAATAGTTCAATGTAGATCTAACACTGGGTACCTGGTGGGGAGGAAAAAGGTGATAAGAATGAATCTGAGAAGATAGTTTGGAATAGATGCTAGAAGTTGGCAAGGGAGAGACACAGAGATCTTTAAGTAAAGTGTCAGAGCTGTTGAACAGCCAGATATATAGAATTTAAAATGTTAAGAGAAGTTCTGGAGAGTGAAATAAGGAGGCCAGTAAGAGGGTTCTTGCTGTAATCCAATCAAACCCTGAGAAGGGCATAAGATAGGTAGGGCTGTCAACTTGGGAATGAATGAGAGACAATAAATCTGAAAAGGATTTCAGAGGCAGAATTGGTAGAATGTGGTCATGACCAAAATTGCAGAGAGAAGAGAAATCAGCACCAGTGGGACATCCAAACTTCTAGCTTGAATGGCTGGGTAGGCAGTGATGTTGTGAGTGAAGATGAGAAATACAAGAGGAGAAAGAAATCTGTGAGTGGAAGTGCCATGAACTATGAGTTAAGATATAGGGTCTCAGCTGGTTCATCAACCAAGTGTCTAATCTTGAACACATTTTTGAGCTCTCTTAAGTTTTCTCAACTGAAAAGGCTAGAAAACTTGATCTCTAAGTTCCTCCCTAACTTGCACAGTCTATGATTCAAGGCAGAATATGAGCAAGACAGGTCTGACAAAGACTAAACATCAAGAGCATGAAGACAAGAAAGGCATGACTGAGAACCCTAAATAAGCTGCAATCTCAAGGATGAGTGAAAGTTTTAATCTTGCTACACATAAAAGAAGGGAGCTGCAGTGGCATAGTGGGTAAGATATTTGGCTGCTAACCAGAAGGTCAGCAGTCCAAACCCACCAGTGGCTCCATAGGAGAAAGATGAAGCAAGCTACTTCTGTAAAGATCTACAGTCTTGGAAACCCAGTAGGGGTTGGTATGAGTCAGAAGTGACTGAAGGAATGACCTTAAAGAAAAGGGCATTTGGGTTTTGGGAGAGTATGATATAGTTCTCTAAGGAGCACTCTTCACAGAAGTCATTCTTGGCTTTCTATATTGCATAAAGGCTTGTAAAGGAAAACTCTTCTATTGTATATGAAAATCTGATCTATGATGAGGATGGCACTGCAGAATTACAGCCCTGGGGGAAAACAGACACTGTTCAAAAAATGATGATGGGAAAATTAAATACCTCACACCAAACACAAAATAAATTCCAGATGGGCTAAAGACTAAATGTGAAAGGCAAAACTTTTAGAATCAAATGTAGTTAAACATCTTTATAACTTTGGGACAGGGATGGACTATTTTCTTAAAATTATTTTACAATAATTTTAGACTTACAGACTAGTCACAAAAATAATACAAAGAGGTTTCTTTAAATCCTTCACCCAGCTTCCCCTAAAGTTAACATCTGACATCACCAAGGTAGAATTATCAAAACTAAGAAATTAACATTGGTACACACTATTAACCAAACTACAGACTTGATTTAGATTAGAGAAGGACTCTTTTTAAAAAAGGCATGAACTCTCTAAACACTAAAAAAAAAAAAAAAAAGTTGATAAATTTGACTGCATTAAAGTTAAAAACTTCTGTTCATCAACCTACCACCCACACCATTGAGTTGATTCCAACTCATAGTGACCCTACAGGACAGAGTAGAACTGCCCCATAGGGTTTCCAAGGCTGTAAATCTTTATAGAACCAGACTGCCCCATCTTTATCCATTCAAGAAGTTCAATGAACCCCAAGCAGAATAGACCCCAAAAGAAAATCACCAAGACATATCATCATCAAACTCACCAAAACCAAAGACAAAGAAAGAATCCTGAAAGCAGCATGGGAAAAATGAAAAGTTATCTACAAAGGGCAACAAATAAGACTAAGCTCTGATTTCTTGGCAGAAACCATGCAGGCGACAAGGCAATGGGATGATATCTATAAAACCCTGAAAGAAAAAAATTCCCAACCAAGAATTATATACCCAACAATAATGTCCCTCAAATATGATGGTGAAATTAAGGCATTTCCAGATAATCAGAAATTAAGAGAATTTGTTAAAACCAGACCAACCTTACAAGAGATGCTAAAGGGAGTCCTTTGGACAGAGAACCAACAACAGCAAACAAAAACTGACCATAAATACACATGATGACATAACCCAGAAACCAACCCAGTTATGGAAGTATCCAAAGTAAAATAAGCTTGCAAGACTGTAAACAGGGAACAGAAACTTCAATTGGCAAATGAGGAGAACTACAAATAAAAAAGAGGGAAGAAACAGTGTAGTTACAGAACTTCTAAATGGCGAGGAAGTCAAGACAACTGCAAGATAGAACAGACTGTTCTAAACTTGAGAAGAGAATTATAAATCACAAGGTAAGCTCAAAGAAAACCTTTGCACCAAAATCAAAAAGAAGACAAGCACAAATATTTTGCAAATACTAAAACAATAGTGTTTTTGTTTCCTAGTGCCTCTCTGAGAAGAATATACCACAAATGGGATGGCCTTAACAAACAGGAATTTATTCTCTTACAGTTTGGAGGCTTTAAGTCCAAGTTGAAAGTGCCAGGCTCTAGAGGCTGGGTGAAAGCCCCTCAACCTTGGGCTTTAGCTCTTCTTCCTGCTCCCACCCCACTGAAGCTGGAGGCTTTTCTTCACTCAGCCGCTGGTTGGTGAGGCTGAGAAGCCCAAGGTTGACAAGTAGTAAGGCACAGTCCCAATATTACCAAACCACATGGCAGGCCATTAATTCAAGGCCATTAAAAGTCCCAAGATCAGCAGAGCATGGCAGGCTGCTGAACAACGAGTCAGCTACATGCAGGGTTCAAGCATGCCATTAGCTAGAGACTATTCCCAAAGCTGCTGCTTATGTATGGGAAGCAGACCACA
>NW_006921602.1:21116748-21129138 GCF_000298275.1 Orycteropus afer afer
CTCTGTAAATCTTCACCCAAATCAAAATAAAATTAAAAAAAAAAAAAAGATAGATGGCTATATATAGACAGATAGATGACGACAGACAATAGATAACACAGATAAATACACAAATAGCCATACAGGTACAGGTATATAGATATAGATGATATCCAGCGTAGTGCCTAAGGCATTTGACTGCTAACCAGAAGGCTGGCAGTTCAAACCCACCAGCCACTCCTCACAAGGAAGATGGAGCAATCTACTTCCATAGTGATACTGCCTCAGAAACCCAAGGAGGGGTCTCCATGAGTCGGGGCCGACTCAACGGCACATAACAACAACAACAACATGTGTGGATATCGCTATGGGTAGAGTTATATCCATCAATTGTTGACCAGCTAATATCTGAAATGAGTAAACCAAAATAACTTCTAAATGTCAAGACAGTGGTGCCTGTGCTGGAACTGCTATAGTGAAGCCCACCAGGCTACCTGCTCTACAATTGCAACAAAACACACCTGAAGGACTCACCTGAAGACATGCACCGGGAAAGTACAGCAATTGTTCTCAGATACGGTTGCATATTTGAACCACTTTGGAGTTTTAAAAAAATTCAGAAGCCTGGGTTCCACCTCCAGAGATTCTAATTTAATTGACATGGGCTGCAGATGTCACATTGGGAAATTTAAAAGCTCCCAGTATGATTCTAATGGGTTACAATTTAAAAAAAAAAAAAAAAATTAATAAAGCAGCTTCTCTTTCAAAAGGCCTGTCCCAGGTTGCAGTTAATAGGCCATATACCTGGAACAAGCATAGTGGCTAAGGCACTTGACCGCTAACCAGAAGGCTGGCGGTTCAAACCCACCAGCCACTCCTCGGAGGGAAGATGGGGCAATCTACTTCCGTAGTGATACCGCCTCGGAAACCCAAGGAGGGGTCTCTATTAGTCGGGTCCCACTCGACGGCACATATCAACAACAACATACCTGGAACAAAAATAAAAGCATGTGAGTCTCTAGGGGTGTGGGCCATATCCTGAAATTTTTGCATGAGAGTACACAAATATATAGCATGGAGTAGCAATAGGTTAAGCACTCTGCTATTAACTGAAAGGTTGGCAGTTTGAATCCACTCAGAGACACCTTGGAGGTAAGGCCTAGGGATCTACTTCTAAAAGGTTAATCACTGAAAACTCTATTCTCAGTTCTAAACTGCAATACATGAGGCTGCCACACATCTGTGCTACGGGGAAAAAGACCCCAGATTCAAACATGTTCTATAGAGATCCTTTTCTTAAGCCTTAAATACAGAGAGCATCAACCAGGATGAGGGAAGCCCGGCCATCTCAGTGACTTGCTTTTCCCTTGCCTTTGTAGCATGAACTAGATCAAGGTTTCTCAACAGTTGCACTGTTAACATTTTGGATTGGTAAATTTTAGGGTGTGGGGATCTGTCCTGTACATTGCTGGATATTTAGCAGCATCTGTGCCCTTCAACCACTAGAAGCCAGTAGCATCTTCCCAGTTGTGACAACCAAAAATATCTCTAGGCATTGCCAAGTGCTCGGAAGGAAGTTTGGGCAATCCATAGTGATACTGCCTTGGAAACCCAGGGAGGGGTGGCTATGAGTCAGGTCCGACACGAGGGTACATAACAACAACAACAACATTGCCAAGTGATCCCTGATGGACAAATTTGTTGCCCCAGCAGGCATCTCACTGGATGATGGGATGCCAGCCTCTCCTTCTTGCAGACAGAGCAAATCATTCCATATGATTTTCTTGCAGCCCCTCCCACTTTGTTTTGGAGATGTTGAGAGCAAGGGAGGGAAAAAAAACACAGCATCCTGCTAAAATGATGAATCACAATTCCAAACAGCCTTTCTCTTATCCTCTCTCAGCATCTGCCTGGGTAGGCTTGGAAGGTGTGGGGTGAGAAGGAGCTGGGTAATTGTGATAGGCTGGCCCTGACCCTTCTTAGTAAGCCCTGGAGTGTGGTTTGTCTTCAGTTATTCGGGCCTCCCTTCCCAAAGGGAGATGGTAATGCCTCTTTACCCCCAGCTTTGGGCTGTAGTGACCATTTCTGAAGTAAGAAGAAAAGTGCCTCTCACCATCCTGTTCCAAGGCAATTTTTTAAGCTGTGCTCCAGGTCCATGTACCAGGTATGTTTGAGCATGGGCTTTGCACAACTTGGTCTGATATATTAACCTGTCTAGGAAGGAGCCTGTATGCTTCTAATTGTTATAAAATAAACATGAGACTCTGAGCATGGGAAAGGCTGGGCTTTGTCAAGTTCCAGGCTGATCTTGCCCATGTTGCCCTCCCTTCTGACTAATGAGCAAGAGACACAGAATATGAAACTTTGCCTTCAGCAAGGGAAAAAATGTAAAATTCGAATTTTGAATACATTTTCCAAATTCAATAGCAAAACTATTTCTTGAGTGTGTTAAAACAGAACAGCACAGAAGCCAGATTTCACTTGCAGACAGATGCACTGATAACGCAATTCCTATGACCAGGAATGCCCTAATAAGGGTAAACGTGAGGGAGAGTTCAGTGGGAGAGAGGTGTGTCAGCCAAGGGAAGAAGAATAGGGAGGCAGAGCATCTGGGGATATTGGGGGGTTGAGGTTTGAGCTGATCCTTGAAGGACAAGTGAGAGTTGGAAGGACTGAGAAAAGTGAAGACAACATTCTGGGGAAGCTGAGGGAACTCTCTCAATCCTTAAACCTCAATTGTTCCCAATATGTCCATTGTAAATTGTGGGTTTTGTGTTTTAATTCAGGATCCTGTAAAGAATCACACATTGCATTTGGTTCTTCCATCTCTTAATTCTCCTTTATTCTAGCACAGCTTCCCCATCTAACAGGCATTTTAAGATAATTTAAAGTAACCAATAGGAATCTAGCTTCAGGAGTGAACAGGGACAAAACATGGCAAGCGACAAAGTGACTACTAAGCTATGCTATGGAAACTGTTGAGACTTTTAAAAGGCTCTAAATCCTAAATTATGGAGAGCCCTGGTCAGGCGATGGTTAAGTGCTTATCTGCTACCCAAAAGATCTTTAGTTAAAACCCACTAGCTGCTCAATGGGAGAAAGATGTGGCATAAAGATGTGATGGAAAGATTTTCCATAAGATTCCAGCCTTGGAAACCCTATGGGACAGTTCTACTCTGTCCTACAGAGTTGCAATGACCCAGAATCAACTCAACATCATACAACAAAAAATCCTAAATTAGCACCCAATTTACCAAATAACCTTAAGAATTTGTACAACAAAGAAAGAACTTAGAAATCATCTGATTCAAATTTTCAATTTTACAGAAGAGTTGCCTTAAATCCTTTTTGGAACAAAGTGGAAAATAAATAAATCATTTTACAGATGAGAAAACAGAATCATGGATAAATGACTTGCGACTTATCATTTGGCTAAAAGAGAAGGTAGAGTCTATATTAAAACCCATGTCTCCTTGGTCAGCACTGAATCTCCTGACTCCTGTCTAGGTCTCTTTTTACCTTGGATTCAGGGACTGTGGATCCCGCCTTCTGGGAGCTCCCAGGTGGCTTTGTGGCATGGGCAAGATGGCTGACACCTACTCAGAGGAAAGAAACTCCTTCCCTTCAGGGAGAAAGCTGGGGTGGATAATAGCTGAGAAGGCTGCTGCAGCTGCCTAAAGCCTCCCGTGAGGTAGAGGGCCGAGCCAGGAAAGCTGTCTGAAGTGTCCCATAAAACAGGCCACATACAAATGGCTTGCCCTTTCCACTGGCAAACTACTCTACTCCAAATCTCAGATAATTGGCTTTGGCAACAGATGTACATGGATTTTCCTTGCCCAGGCAGCTGCAGACCATGCAATTCTTTTTGGACTCAAAAAGGGACATTTCTCAGAAAAGTTCATCACTGGGGATAAGGCCACAACATTATAAAGCAGCCACCTATGCTGTCTTTTATATCTTCTGTTCTATACTGTTTCTCTCTTTCCAAGTACCCATCCCCTTCCCAAGATACCTGGAGCTCTAATTCTGCCCACTATCTCTCCAAGGCAGCTATCAAAGCTACAAAATGATCTTTCACTTTTCCCTCATCAGATCCCCATTTACTCAATTCCCTGCTTTACCCAAATTGTTTCAGAGAGTGGTCTTGTGACAAATGCAGGTATAAATGAGAAGTAGGACTATTTGCATTTTTGAAAAAACACTCTCAGAGATGTAAAAGTTCTTGGACATAAAGGCATTTTAGAGATGACCTAGTTTGGAGTCTGTGCAGGCATGCTGTAGGCATTGCCACCAGGCTGAGGGCTGCCAAAGAGGCAGGGAATTCTGCCCTGCCCTGACTGACTCGCCTTTCCTTTTATCCATGTTATATACTGAGGTTCCACCCAAGGTTTCACTCAGTGCACAGCATTTTGCATTTAAAAAGAAAGTTTAATGACCAGTTATCTATGCTGAACATGGACAATCATGAAAACATTATGCTAAGTGAAAAAAACCACATGTTGTTTGATCCACTTATGTGAAATGTCCAGATAGGCAAATCCATAGTCAGAAAGTAGATCAGTGCTTGCCAGGGGCTTGGGAAGGAAAAGGAACCACATATATCGTGGCATACAATATGCCACTATAAAGGAGCATGGATTTCTTGTAGAGTGATGAAAATGTTCTGCAATTAGATAGTGGTGATGATGGTCCAACTTTGTGAATAGAGGAAAAAACACTAAATGGTGCCCTTTAAAAATGTGAATATTATGGAATGTAAGTTATACGTCCATTACAAAAAGAGAGAGAGAGAGAGAGAGAAATCAGTGATCTAATCTGAGAAAACTAAGATCCAGAAAGATGAAGAGATATACTAAGACTTGCAAAGCCCAAAGACTTAACAGAGCAAAATCCAAAGTCAAACCTGGATTCCTAATCAACTCCAAATTCTTACCTAAACTCCATGGTAGAGTTGCAAACAGGTAAGGAAGATTTCCCATGTCTTTCAAATCACATAATAACCCATAGCCTCTATTGCCTAGATTGGAAGCTGTTCCTAAGCAGAAAGAATAACGCACCCCCCTCCACACACACACACACACACACACCATGTCTATCCCTCTATGATTTCACTCAGGTAGTGGAAAGACATTGGTGAAATGAGAAGAGAGCACAGACAGGATCCATAGACTTTCCCATGTAACAATGCATACTTGTGCCTCGCTGAGGGTGAGTGAGGCCTGTGCTCCAACTCACCACGCCTGGGCCTGGCATCTACACTGACTCACACGAGTTCTGGTTCTGGTGCCTGTGCACTGAATAACTATGAGCAAATCACTTCACCCAGAGCCATGTTCTTTCCCTGTGAAATGCACTTGACTTCTTAATTTAAAAAAAAAAAGAAAAAAACTCACTGCCATTGAGTCGGACCCGACTCATAGCGACCCCTCCTTGGGTTTCCCAGGAGGTATCACTATGGAAGTAGGTTGTCCAATCTTCCTTCCAAGGAGTGGCTGCTGGGTTTGAACTGCCAGCCGTCTGGTTAGCAGTCAAATCTGTGCCTTAAAAACAAATTGCCGTCAAGTTAACCCTGAGTCCTGGTAATCCCCGTGTGTCAGAGTAGAACCGTGATCCATAGGGTTTACAAGAGCTAATTGTTCACAAGCAAATTTCCACATCTTTCTTCTAAGGTGCCTGTGAGTGGGCTTGAACCTTCAGCTCATTTAGCACCCAAGGACTCCAATAATGTCTCTGAAGCACTCACTATGAGTGAAAATCAGATGGATGGCACTGACCAACAACAACAAAGTTCCAGTGCAGACACTGGTTATTTTTGTTACCATGTGAAGATGTTTCTAAAAGCCCTCATTTTCCAAGGTTTGTGCTCTATTTTTTAGAGACCACCTATAAGTAGAGATTGAGAATTGCATGTTAGAAATGGCCTAGAACCATGTCTGAAAGAGCACAGGCTAGGTAGGGAAGAAATTTCCTAGAAGAGCACAGTTTCCTTCAGTATAGAAAAGCATTACATTTTTAAACAAACAAGCACACAATCTCTTCCCCATTTTCCTCTCTTAAATTTTTAGGGCTGTGACAAAAGAATTGAGGTGAAAGAACGAATCTGACAAGTTAAGTTCCACTAGTGAGTCTGCGCTTCTAGAGACCATGGGTAATGGCAGGAGGAGGGTGTCTTGAACCCCACCCTGCCCAGCTCCTTCTAACAGGATGTGTGTGTCCTGGGGATAAACAGGAAGCCTGGCCTCATCATACGGGACGAAGAGAATCAATATCTGGGTCAGGCCAAGTCAGCACTGTTCTTGGGGCCCACAGGCCAGGAAAGGGGAGGCAGAAGCCCATGCATAGTAGGAGGAGGCCATGCTGCTTCCTCTTGGGCAGTAGAAGCCAGGCTGTGTGTAAAGCCCACAGCCACAGAAGCCAGCAGTAAGTGGCAAACTTAATTGATTCTGAAGGGCATGTAGGAGAAAGAATTACCAGAAATACTGAGAATGGGAGTGATTTTGCAAGAATGTTTTTCCCCCACAAGCAAGCTGAGAGTGAATGTGATGTGAGTATTCATATTGATAGACTCTCATCTACATGGATGGTCTGCAAAGACATAGGAATATTTTGGTCGTCTGCCCTCAACCTTTGGTTATAGCTCAGAGGCATGGGTCAAATGCAAGAAACTAGACAGTGTGAAGAACAAGCGCTTTAAGAGGTGGAGACTCATGAATTGGTTTTGGAAAGAGGGTAAGACATACTTGAGAAAGAAAATTGTAGAAGGCCCAGAGGTGGCAACCTCTGTAAGTGGGCAACAAGGGGGTGCTGCTTGGTTGGGCAGAGAGAGGAAGGGCCAGAGTTCTTTAATTGGCTGATAGTGAAAGGAAGAAACAAATGGAGGGTGGATTTTATTTTCCCCAGGCCACCTCCAGACACCAGCTCTGAACTGTCCTCCCAGATATAAGAGAGACTAATGCAGAAGCCAAAGAATCTCTACTAAATCTTACCTAACGTGTCCAGAAACTTGTCCCAAGAGGAGTACAGCAACCTCCATCCAAACTACCTAGTCTTAATCTATAACTCTAGAAATCAATTGAATGAAAGTATTTATATCACAATGAGGTATCTAGTAAGAATCCATTAATGTTAAGGGCTTTTCCCTAAGGAAATGTGGAGTATAACTCCAAAGCCTTGATTCAAGGAGGTGCCAAAGAATCAGTTCTTGGGAATGGCCCACCGGTTCAGGCCTCCCTGATTTCCTGTGACTGTGAGCAGTGGGACACTAGAAGCATTTCCAGGCATCATGTAGAGTTTTTTTTTTTTTTTGAAAAATGAACAAAGGGAAGAAATCAGGCTAAGACTCAACTGGCATCATTATATCATAGCAGGGTTTAGAACAGGTTCTTCCAATTCAGTCATGGCCAACGAACCAAAACTGGAACAGACCTGATTTTGTAAAATGTGGGTGGACTGGAATGATAACCAGAATGGGAAAAGTAACAAGTTGATGCCCTGCTAGAAACTTAATCTCCCTCTTAGAAAACAAGAGCAGGGTACACGTTGCATAGCAACCAAATCTTTTAATAGACAGAATTGGAAACAACAGCACCTGGCTCAAAGATGGTAGCCCACAATGCCATTTTGAATGCGTCACAGTACTGGTAATAATCCAGTCTCCCACATTAGGCTTCTGAAAGGGCTCACTACACCTCTTCTGAGCCTCCTATTTCAGAACTTTGACCTGTAATTCTTCCCATTCCAGTTATCATTCTGGTACACCCATATTTTACAAATGTGGGCCTGTTCTAATTTCACTGTATCTGCCATGACTGAACATGTTTGAACCAGTTCAAAGCCCCGCATAACAGAGTATTAAACCTCTCTGTAAGAACCACTCATATCATGACAGAATATGCCACTTGGGTTCTTATTAGCTGCAAAAAGAAAACCCTCATGGAATAAAACCCATGCCATCTATTTGGGGGTTGGGTAATGTGAAGAAAATCTGCCCTGACCACCCCAGCTATCATTTAGTAAGTTTCTGTTTTTAGAAATTTTTGTGGCAGTTTACATTCTTATTTATGAAAACAAACCCCCAAGTTCCCATGTAACTTAAATGATTCTATAACCCATAAAGTTCCAAAGTACACTTAGAGAAAACTGAAGTTACTAATCAAGAAAACAGAATTACTTCTGGCATTGTAGTGCCTAAGGCATTTGACTACTAACCAGAAGTCTGGCGGTTCAAACCCACCAGTCACTCCTCAGAAGGAAGAATGGACAATCTACTTCCATAGAGATACCACCTTGGAAACCCAAAGAGGGATCACTATGAGTCAGATCTGACTTGATGGCGGTGAGTTTGATTTTTGGTTTTTCTCACGTGAGAAGGGAAGAAAGAACAGAAAAAAGGTTTGCCCACTCTGAGAAGGGCAGGGCTTCCCTTTCCCAGGTCAACCAGTGTCAAGGTCATTGTCATGGAGGGCTCATGAGCTGAAGGTCAAGTCTCTTGAGTATGGAAGCTTCATCCATCTCTTTGTAGATCCCCAGTGCCTAGCATGTGCCTGGCCAATAAAAAGTGCTCAACAAATCATCACTGAATTTATAAATAAATATCAGTTGTGGTGCAGTATTATTTTCAGATGCATACACAAACCTATCTACCACCTATCTGCCAGTTTGTCACACTGTGGTGGCTTGCATGTTGCTGTGATGCTGGAGGCTATGCCACAAGTATTTCAAATACTGGCAAGGTCACCCATGGTGGACTGGTTTCAGCAGAACTTCCAGTCTAAGCAGACTAGGAAGAAAGGACTAGTGACCTACTTCTGAAAATTAGCCAATAAAATTCTATTGTTTGATATGCTTGAACATGAGCCTTTTAGGTTGGAAAGTTCATGACATGGTGTAGGACCCAGCAACATTTCATTCTGCTGTACATAAGGTTGCCATGACTCAGAACCAACTCTACAGCAACCAACAACAACATATCCA
Organism: Orycteropus afer afer; assembly: GCF_000298275.1. NCBI lineage: Eukaryota > Metazoa > Chordata > Mammalia > Tubulidentata > Orycteropodidae > Orycteropus > Orycteropus afer. The sequence continues at coordinate 21,125,701 of NW_006921602.1, forward strand.
CATATCCATATGAAATACAGTCAATGTGTTGAAATAAATGTGTGTGCATGTATGTGTGTGTCTGTACATCTTGTATTTAGTGCCCTGCATGTGATGAGTACATAATGAACTTTTGGGTGTGTAAGTGATAGTACATATCCTTCTGCCTAGAAACAATGTAAGTCAATCTCCATTTTCAAAATGTCAGTCCTACTGCTCTAACCTGGAGCCAGGGCACATGTAGGTATGGTATGTCCATGGTAGGTACGGTATGTCCCCTGGGTACCAGTTGAAGGAGGACACCAATCAGCAGCTTCCATTGACCATCACAGTTTCCATCTTCAGCTGTGACAAATCATTCAGCAATTTAAAACTAATTACTACAGGTTCTGTAGATAAATCACGGAATGGAACTAAAACATTTGGAGCCACAGAATATTAGCACTCCAGGTATTTGTCTCAAAAGTCAGCCGTGAATTGACAGCACTCAACTCTTTGCCAAAGATCCATCTGAGATGCTAGCTCTCTCAGAGAGTGACAGTCCAAAGACATGCAAACAGAATATTGTTAGGATCCCCAAACTCTATCCTTACGGGTTACAAATGTGCTATCTAATAGGAGAGCCACTGGCCACATGTGACAATTGAGCACTTGAAACGTGGCTAGTGCAAATTTGGATGTGTTATAAATGTAAAATATAAACTAGATGTCAAAGATTTAATAAAATAATAATATCTTAATTTTTTCCATTGATTATATGCTGACATGATAAAATTTTGGATACATTAGGTTAAATTAAACTATTTAAAAATTATTTTCAGTGGTTTCTTTTTACTTTTTGTATATGCCTACTGAAAAATTTAAACTTGCATGTGACTCTTGTGACTCCCAATATATTTCTATGGAACAGTGCTAGGTTAGACCACTGGACTCATTTACCTACCCACCAACGGAAAGGCTAAAGATGTGGTACTTTATATTTATTTTCCTGTAACTGTCCTAAATGGCATACACTTGAGTTTTACTTCTTGTCTTTTGCTACTTGGAAGTGTCCATGTTTATGCCTTGAAATAAGGGGCCCTCCTCTTTTAAGTATCCTCGGGAGGCAAGAAAAACCACAACAGCAGTTGTGTGATACAGAGCCAGTGTTTCTGGAAAGCCGCAACTTTGGAATTAACAGACCAGGGTTCAGATCTAAGCTCCGTCATTAATTTACCAGCTCTGTGAGCCTAAAAAGGGAACTCTGTGGTGCAGTGGTTAAAGCATTCAGCTCCTAATCAAAAGGTAGGTGGTTTGAACTCATCAGATGCTCTGTGGAAGAAAGATGAGGCATTCTGCTTCCGTAAAGATTTACAGCCTTGGAAACCCTATGGGGCGGTTATACACTGTCCTACAAGATCACTATGGGTTGGAATTAAATCAATGGCAGTGGGTTGGTTTGGGATGACCCTAAATATATTATGTGACTATACAGAAAACAATACCTATCCCATAGAGGTGAAAGAGGTTATATATCATAGCAGCTGTAAGCCCTGGTCTAGGGCATGACTTCATGAACATCCACCATGTCGCTTTCCTCCTCCAATTCAGTCTACAGAGTAACTTATATGCTTCTTTAACCCAAAAGAGAAGTATTCAATAATCTAACTAATTTCCCTTTTGCCATCAAGAATTAACTAAATTCAATGTCAATTGCAATAACTCATTTATTTCAGGTGCTTTATCTATGTACTTATATCTATTTTTAAGTACCACTCTATTGTTTCATTTTAATTGTTCTATTTTATATATTGATATGGGAGCTCTGGTAGCATAGTGGCTAAGACACTTGCCTGCTAACCAGACGGCTGGCGGTTCAAACCCACCAGCCACTCCTCGGTATCCTCGGAAGGAAGGTTGGGCAATCCTACTTCCGTAGTGATACTGCCTTGGAAAGCCAAGGAGGGGTCGCTATGAGTCAGGGCCGACTCGACGGCACATAACAACAACAACAACGATGATTTATTTACTTGTGTGTATATATATATATATATATTAACTTTCTACCAGTCTCTCTACTTTTTCAACGTGGGGAAATACACATTAAATGAAGAAGCACACACTATCCATATATGCAGAGAAAGAGAGAAAAGGAGGAAGAGAGAAAGATAAAAACAGAATCAAAGTCACTTTAAAGTCCTGCTTAATATAGATTAAATAGTGAATTTTAAAAGAATGCAATTAACTGGAAGGACTTTGAGTTCCAAAAAATGAAAAAAATCTTCATTTTGTTCGACTTTTGGTTTCCAAGTCAATAAAAATATTACTTCACTGCTTCTCAAACTTTAACATAAGAATGTCTACATTTAAGAGAATTTGTAGTCGTGTTTATGTGATTATGTAGCAGTGTTTTCTAGGTTGTCCCAACTGGATTTCTGAGGTTTACCACTTGCAGTCCTGGTGAGCCACGGGTGCCCTAGCCATAACTATATATGAATTGATATGAGTGGGGACTTCTGAGCTGGGCTGAGAAAGGAGGTAGGAGGATGTAGCTGTTATTATTGTTGTTGATGTTGTTTGTAGGTATACTAAGAGAAAGGAGAGAGAGAAAAACAAGGGAGGGTGTCAAATATAGCCTGTTCCCTTCAAGATGCCTTGGGACTCCAGAGAGAAAAAGAAGTTAGAAGAAAAAGGAAGCAGTTGTCAAGAGGGACTTTCAGAGACTTAGCAGAAACAGGACCGCTTTGTGGCTCAGTGACAAATCTGGCACAAGCTGGGAGAGGTCTATTCTCACTCAGTTTGGGCCTGCAAACCCTTGTACAGGCAGCTATGGGGGCAAAACTTACTGTGGGTGCAGAGATTGGCATGACCACAGGCTGCAGAAGTTGGCAAAAGAGAAGGAAAGGCAAGGACATGGTGGGAGCCACATGGTTTGTGGCCCCAGGAGAAGCTTTCCTTTGTGGAGTCACAGAAATATTTTGAGAGGCTGCACAGGGGGCTGGAGAGCTCATGTGAGTATGTGGGCGAACTAGAGCAGGAACTTGGAGTTATTGACATTAATGTGACTTAATTTGTACTCTCAGACTGGAGAAGCCTGGGAGAGGGGTTATATTACATGTGTGCTCTAAGAGTGCCCCAGTTTTGCTCAAGAGGGAAAAGTACCCCATAAACGCCAGAACAATGGTTTGGTAAAATAAATCTAAGTTTCCTAAATAAAAAAAAAATCCAAAGGATGATTTACTTCAGTTTGAAAGGACTATAATGAATAACAAGGAGGAAATCCATTATCCAGAGGGAATTCTCCAAGAAAAGGCTCCAAAGCAAGCTAGGAATACTTTTCCTAGGAAGGGACTATTGGAAGAGAAAAAGGCAAACTCTAAACATTTTCCAAAATAGTTGCATGTGACCCCACACTCTGCTATAATCAATTGGACCACAGACACTCATCCCTGTGACTCTCAGGCAGCTGATCCATAGGTC
>NW_006921602.1:21129423-21131343 GCF_000298275.1 Orycteropus afer afer
AAAAAAAAAAAAAGAGGGAAATCCCTCTGTCTCTCTCCCATGTTCTGTCCAAGATAAGGAGACACATACCTGCTCAAACCAGATTCTAGGACACTGATTGGACCATGCTTCCCAAGGGAAAATATGACATCACTACATCACTGTGTGTCAGTGTATCAGAGTGTTTGTCTAAATCTTCTTTTCTTGCTCTCAGATGAAGTTAACCAGGCTCTTTCCTCACCATGAAGAGAGATCTGACCATTTAATCTTTTTCTCCTACTCTCCTTTAAGCATTATTACCCTTTTGGTCTCTAATCTATGTCTAATAAGTCATAAAAAGTTATAATTAATATATGCAAATTCTTCTGGATCATAAAAAAACACAAATAAATATAAGACTTAATGGCCACTACTATTTATAGCATTATCATCCTCCTTAAGATTATTATTATGGTTTTTAACAGAAGTATACCAAATGTCAAGCCTTGAGTTGCAATACTGAAGGATTCAATGGGCAAAATATTGAACGATATAGAAAGCATCAAAGGAAGATGGAAGGAATACACAGAATCACTGTACCAAAAAAAAAAAAAAAGTTGGTCAATATTCAACAACTTCAGGAGGTAGCATATGATCAAGAACTGACGGTACTGAAAGACTAAGTGTAAGCTGCACTGAAGGCATTGGTGGAAGACAAGGTTCTAAGAATTGACAGAAGACCAACTGAGATGTTTCAACTACCAGATGCAACTCTGGAAGCGCTCACTCATCTATGCCAAGAAATTTGGAAGACATCTACCTGGCCAACTGGCTGGAAGAAATCCATGTATGTGTCTATTTCAAAGAAAGGTAATTCAGCAGAATGCAGAAATTAGCAAACTATCATTACTATCACATACAAGTAAAATTATGCTGAAGATAATTCAAAAATAGTTGCAGCATTACATCAACAGGGAACTGCCAGAAATTCAAGCTGAATTCAGAAGAGGATATGGAATGAAGGAAAACACTGCTAATGTCAAATGTATCTTGGCTGAAAACAGAGATACCAGAAAGATGTTTACCTGTGTTTAATGACTATGCAAAGTCTTTCAACTGTGTGGATCATAACAAATTATGGATAACATTGTGAAGAATGGGAATTCCAGAACACTTAATTGTACTCATGAGGAATCTGTACATAGTCCAAGAGGGAGTTGTTTAAACAGAACAAGGGGATACTGCATGGTTTAACATCAGGAAAGGTGTGCATAAAGGTTGTATCCTTTCACCATACTTATTCAATCTCTATGCTGAGCAAATAATGAGGACAGAGCAGGACCCAAACATTTTAAAATAGAGAGGTCTTTCTTTCATGTATCCACAGTCATTCTTTTTTATCATTCATTTATATGTTTATTTATTTATTCAGTATGTATTTTTGGAGTACCTACTATGTGTGAACCACCTTTAAAGATACTGTGCCACATAGCAATTCAATAAAAAAAAATTATTGACATGTCCTCATAATGTGTTAAAAATAACATTGCAGTACCTCTCAAAAATTGGAAAAAAGACAGAGGGGAATGATAATAATATAATTTAGATTAATATAAGATTTTGATAAATGGGGTTATATACTGTGTTTTTTTTTTTAATATCTTTCTCCTAAAGATCTCAAAACTCTAAAATACAATAAGGGGGGGGGGGGCGTAAATGAAGTATACCAAGCATCCCCAAATGGAATTTTTACTAGATGAGATTTCCCCATGGAAGAGAACATCAAGATGATCAGAAGGGAGGCGGGGCAAGATGGCGGACTACACAGAAGGATTGCACAGACCCTCTTCAACAAAGAAAAGGGAAACCAATTAACACAGACACAGAAGATAATCTTGGACCCCTGAACGTTGAAGGAAAGGATGCAGAATTGGACTAAACCCCAACTAGCAGAAGAATTTG
>NW_006921602.1:21137042-21138482 GCF_000298275.1 Orycteropus afer afer
AAAAAAAAAAAGATGATCAGAAGGAATTGAAGACAGTCTGTTCTTCCTAGAAGAGGAGGAGAGCCAAGACTTCTATGTCTCTTCGCTACCCATTGATACCTATTATGTTGATCCTGCAAAATCTTGAAGGGTTTTCTGAATCATTAAAGAAAGCTTGGGTTGTGTCCAGTCTAGTCATTAAGTGTTAAGTGTATTTTCTTGTATTTGAATTCTTTGTAAATATTGTAATCTGCCATGGTGGCTCTGTTATTTAATTACTGCAATGTTCAGTCTATCAGCCAACCAAACCAGATATATTTTGTTTGGGACCCAGCCCATCTGAGCTTTCTTGCCTCACTCCAAAGTCTGTCCTCCCCCACCCCTTTCACACCATCCAAGGGTGGGTCCTCTAAATTGCCTCTGTCAACATGTAAATTAGATCAGAGAAAAAGCAACCTCCACGTACCATTTTGATGTAAGCCATAAATCCCTTGGGCACAATGGGGGCACGGGGAGTCGCCAGGTATAATCTATGACCCAGATGCAGCAGAACCCCACCACCACCAGGGGTCTGTGCACATGCCTAGGTTCACCTGGTGCTTAAGGAGGAGCTCACAGTTACAATCGCCCCTTGTCAATGGACTGATCAAATCTTTTTTTTTCTTTAACTTTTCAGTTTGAAATAATTTCAGGCTTTTATAAAAGTTGCAACATTAATACAAAGAATCCTGTAAACCTTTCATCCAGATTCCCTAATTGTTAACACCTTTCCTATACAACCACAGAACAATAATCAGATCAGAAAACTGACATTGTTAACAGTATTTATAATCGAACAGCAGAATGTATTTAAATTTCAATTGTCCCACTAATGCCTTTTTCTGGTCCAAGATCCAATCTCAGGTTACAAGTTACATTTAATTGTCTTCCTTAGTCTGTTGGAGCTCATTTTTGCCTCCTGTTATTCACTCTGTGGTCCCAAGGAAAGCAGACATTCCCTCTGCCTCAGGGGCTTCAGCAGAGGGAGGAGTCTATTCTCAGTGCTGTAGAAGGCAGAGGTTGAAGGGAAAGAGACCCCAGCAGCCAATGGACTCTTCCTTGCGTACACAGAAGAGAAGGTTGATTTCCACCTCCCCACTCCCTGGGACCACACCACATGGGCAATGAAACACCTGGCAAGACTCTACAGAGCACCCCAGACCTGAGAGAAAATGTCACAATATTAATTTTCCCTTCTTTCAGAATTGTAGCATTTTTTAATTTGATGATATTTTGGATGACATCTCACTCTTCAGATTATGAATTTGAAGCTCAAAAGGTGTGGCAGACAGAATAACCTCACACACACACACACACACACACACACACACACACCAGTAGTCTACTGCTAATCCCTGGAATTTGTGACTAAGTTATTTTACTTGGCAAAAAGGACTTTGCAGATTTGATTCAGCTAAATAT